>NW_026057584.1:19847696-19917693 GCF_023721935.1 Panthera uncia
CAAAGAGCCAGGAAGAGTATGGCAAAGAAGAGGGGGGCCTGGGGGCTTTGTTGTAGCAGATCCACAGACAAAATAACCCCCAGAAAGAGAAGTTTGCACTTGAGTGAAAACTAATGAGAGCAACTCTGAGACAGGTAGCAGGGCAGTTGAATGGAAAGACTTGGTGGTACATGGAACGGGGGTTGGCAGCGTGGGGACAGGAGTCACTGCTGGAGGAGAGGAGGCCACCGGGCAGGGGTGCTTTTGGAAGCTTGTTCATGAAGGGAAATAAGGAAAAGAGAATGTTCTGCCAAACAAAAGGGATTCTCAAAAATCAGGAGACTTACCAGTCCCTTCCCGCAGAAAGAAACTACACTTCTCCATACCAACAGAAGAGGGTGCTCTTGAACTAGGAAATGTTGTCAGCCACCCAACCTCTGCAATTGTGCTTACATACAACCGTACGTAAACTCTTAAGAGTGAACAGAAAATGTCAAACAACACCAATACACGGCCAATAAGGAAAAAAAATATGAGAATCCAAACATTTCAACAGATGCAAATGCTCCTATCAAAATCGAACATGAAGCAGAAGAAAACAACATCCAAACTGAATTAAATATCTGAAAACCAGCATTTGAAAAATATAAAATCGACATCCTAAATCAGAAGTTTTGAGGTTTGGAACAGAAATAGTAAAAAAGTCAGGGAATATGTGAAGCAGGGGTTTGAATGGACTCAGGAAAGAATGAGGGAAAAGACGAAATCATTTTAAAAATAAAGGCTAAATTACAAGGTACTCATAGGACACTAGCTTTCCCTGAAAATCTAGGAGACACTGAGGAGAGTGTTGAAAAGTGGATGACACATAAGGAATGAAGCAAAAAAGAACACAGAGAATGTGATTGATAGAAGATAGGCTTGGGAGAGTCTGAAAAAGGAAAAATTCCCATGGTAGAACAATTACTATTTCACACCGAGAGCTAAGACAAATTTCCAGAGTTAAAAGAAGACTTCAATCTGCGTGTTTAAAAGCCCCACTGTGCTCCTAGGAGAATTAACCTGGAATGGTGAAGTTCGGGACATATACCAGGAAAATATCAGACTTTAAAGACAAAGAAAAAAAAATTCCCTAGGCAAAAAGACCAAATCACTTACTTAGGAAAGAAGATCAAGTAAGTATCAGACTTCTCATATAAAACAAGAGAACAATGGAGCTGCATTTTCAAGAAATTAAAGGAAGTGCAGTAGGAACATTTTCTTTCTGGGTGAGCTCATCTCCAAGGATTAAGACTGTGAGAAGCAGTTTTCTATGTGCAAAAACTCAGAGATCACTTGATATTGTTCTGTAACGGATCTACTAGAGGGCGAACGTTATTTGACCCAAACAGGATCAGGACACGGAAACTCTGGCACATGAACGAGAATGGAAATTAAGCATCACACATATTTCCTTGTAAATCTGTAGGTAAGCAAGGATGGGGCAAGAAGAGAAGAACAGTATAAAGGTACATGTTCTGAAAGGAAACAATATAAAAACAATACATTGTTGTGTAGTTACGAGGTGGGAGTGAAGGATATTACTTATAGCAGACAGGTAAATGAGAACAAATGGACTGGGGCACCCGGGTAGCTCAGTCGGTTGAGCGTCTGACTTTGGCTCAGGTCATGATCTCAGGGCTTGTGAGTTCGACCCCAGCGGCAGGCTCTGTGCTGACAGCTTGGAGCCTGGAGCCTGCTTCGGATTCTGTGTCTCCCTCTCTCTCTGCCCCTCCCCCGCTCATGCTCTCTCTCAAAAATAAATAAACATTACAAAGATTTTTAATTAAAAAAAAAAAGAACAAATGGACTAAGGGCATTATGATAGGTATTGGTGAAGAGCTAACCACCACAGCAAAAATACTAACTATCCTAAACACCAGAAGAAATTTAAAATGGGCACAGGAAACAAACCACATAGAGGAAAAAGCAATACGCACAGTCAGTTTTACACAAAATATGAGTTGAGGCCAAGTACATCAGTCATATTAATACATTATATTTGTTAGATCATTATAGCTTATTATTAAGTTTATTAATAAATTACAAAAAAACCCCATCGATTATGTTCTAATTGACTTACTGCAAAACTTAATTCTATGAGATACATAAGACACATCTATGATAAAGTGGTACAGAAAGGCAAAGAATAGAGGGACTAATAATGATATTCCAGAAAAATGGAAACAGTAAAATAAATAAGGGTATAAAAAGACCTAATCAACTTAATTACTAAAATGAGCATGACAGATAGATTGCAAATCTCATGTCTTCATGGAGAATACACTCTCTTCTCAAAGCGCAAGCAAAGTGTTCATAAAAATTGACCACCTACCGGTTCACAAAAGAAGTCCTAGTAAGTGCCAAGAAGTAGAAGTTAATAACACAACTTAAAAAGGTCCTTTTACCTGGAATTTAAACAACAACAGTAACTATTAAACTACTATTGGGTGAAGGGGATATACGAACTGAAATTGCAGAATTTGAAAGAAACAATCATTAGAATTAAAAATATGCACATTAGAGTTTGTGAGACACAATTAAAGCAGTGATCTGAGGAAAATCCATGGTCTTAAATACTTAAATCAATAAAACACTTAAAATAAACAAATTTAATTATCAACACAAAAATATAGAAGTCTCAAAAAATAAGTCAAAAGAAAACACAAGGAAGGAAGTAATTTAAAGATAAAAGAAGAAATTAATGTGGTGGAAAACAGTAAAAAGAGGAGAGCCAACAAATGAATCAAATTCTGGTTATTTGGGGGAAAAAAGTAAAACAGACATACCAATAGCCAACCCAGTCAAGAAAAGAAGAAAACACAAACAGACAAAATGAGTTAAGACTAGCGGGAAACAACCATTATAAAAATGAAAATAAATCATAAGTAGACTACTTTGCAAAACCGTTCGAACACATTCAAAAACTATGAAATTGATTATTTTCTATAAAAATTTAATTTGCCAAAACAGACCCCATTTGATATACAAAGCTCAAACAGACCACTCTCTGGAGTGGAAAAAAGATGGAGAAAGTTATCAACAAATTATATATAGAAACACCAGACCCAGCTGTTTGCACAGGAGAATTCTACAAACCTTCCCAGATCAGATAATCTTAATGCTCTGTAAATTATTCCAGAGTGTAGAAAATGAAGGAGAACTTCCAAATTCCTTCTAAGAAGTAAGTATAACATTGATATTTAAACCTAATAAAGATTAATAATAGCAATAATGATAATAGTGATGTAGTTTATAGGAAACTACAGACTAATTTCCTTTATAAATATAGATACAAAAATTAAGTAAACTTTTAGCAACAAAAAAAATCTCAAACCACCATAAGAAAATAAAACATCAATACCAAATTTCAGGAATGCGAGGAATTTCAATATGAAGAAATCCATTAATATAATTCACCTAATCAATAGATTTAAGGGAAAGAAACCTTATTACTATCTTCATGGCTGTAGAAAGACTTTCAACAATATTTGAAACTGATTCCTGAAAAATGCAATCAGTAAAATAGGAATTAATGGATACTTTCTTGACATAACTTACATATATGTACATGTATATATAGGATTTGTGTATATATATGTATATATATATACATGTGTGTATATGTGTGTGTATATATATACATACACACACACACACACATATATATATATATATACACACACACATACATATGCACACATATGTCCTAAACTTAGTATCTTAATCTTAATTAATTGGGAAGCATGAGAGGCACTCTGGCTAAGACTAGAAATAAGGAAAAGATGCCCCCTCTCTCTATTATTGTTTAACACTGTTTTGGAACTGCTAATCAATACCATGAGATAAAGGTATAAAAATTTGAGAAGCAAAGCTATCTCTACCGTAGGTGAAATGATAATGATCCTTGAAAACCCAAGAATTAGTGATTCAACAAATGGAAATTAGATAAGGAATTTATTAAGATGGTAGGACATAAAATGAACTTATAAAAACCAATAGCCTTCATACACACAAAAATAGCTAATTACAAGGTACAACATGAGAGGAAAAACTCATTTACAGTTGCAACAAGAAGGCAAAACTTAAGAAGAAATACGCATTTTAGATTCCACATATGAATGAAATCATACGGTATTTGTTATTCACAGTCTGACTTATTTCACTTAGCTTTATACTCTCTAGATCCATCCATGTTGTTGTTGCAAATGGCAAGGTATGATCCTTTTTTATGACTAATATTCCGTTGTGTGTATATGTGTGTGTACACATATATGCATACATATATATGCATACATATAAAATCTTTTTGGGGGTGGGAGGTGGGAAAATGGGTGAAGGGGAGTGGGAGACACGGGCTAATGGTTACAGAATGATAGGTCATGGGGCGGAAAGGTGGAGTATAGGGAGTCTAGCCAATGGTAGTGTGATAGGGTTGTATGGTGACAGATGGTAGCTATAACTGTGCTGAGCATAGCACAATGTATGGAGATGCTGAATCACTGTGTTGTACACCTGAATCTAATGTAGTATCATGTGCCAACTCTGCCCAAATAAGAAAAAAAAAAAAAAGAAATAAAAAATCTCAAGGAGAAAAATTTTAAATGCTTCGGAAAGACATGAAAGTAGATTTGAGCAAATAAAAAAACACCCATTGCTCTTGGAGAGAACTCCTTGGCATCATTCAGCTGTCAGTTCTTCTCCAGTGGATGTATAAATGTAATGCAATGGCAAGAAAAAACACTAACAGGCTTCTTTTTTTTTTTTTTTGAAATAAATAAGTTGATTCTGAAGTCATGTCGAAAATAGACATACAAGAAAAGCTAGGAAACTTTGGACAGGGAGGAAGGGGAAACAATGAGGGAGAATGATCTTACCTGACAGTAGGATGTGTTATAACTGGTTGATGGTTAATACAGTGAGGCACTGGCACACAAATAGAGAGACAAGAGGCTGGAAAGAAAGTCCAGCATTGGATTCAAGTATGCCCAAAAATGTATTATTGGGTAAAGGTGGCATTTCAAATGACCGGAGAAAAGGTGGACTTTTAATAAATGGTGTTGGGACAGCTGGAGAGCCCCTGGAAAAAAGATAAAACTGGATTTATACCTTATGCCACGTGTCATAAGCTAAAAGGATTGAGAAATCTAAATGTAAAAATTACAAAATAAGCAAATCACACAAGTACTAGAAGAAAACACGGATGAATGTTTTTTTGTAACTTGAGTGTGGGAAAAAGTTTCCTAAATGTGACTCAAAATCCGTATGCAAAAAAAAAAAAAAAAAAGAGGTTCATAATTTCTACTACATAAAGTTAAGAAAACAATTGCTTGGCAAAAAAAATAAGCAAATCAAGAGAAAAGTGGATCACAGGGAGAAAATGTTTGCAATATGATGTATCAGAGATAAAGACTATCTCCATAATGTCTAAAGTTTTTTTAAAAAAGTTGAGAAAAAACCCCCCAATCACCCATGTCCACAAAGACATAGGAAAATGATCCTTAAATACATGAAAGCGTGCTCAACTGCCCTCATAATGCAAGAAATGCTGATAAAACTGTACTTTTTTCCACAGATCAAAATAGAAAAAAAAAAAAAAAACCACACAAGTTGGACCGTATGCTGCTGGGTGAGGCAGTGGAGGAAAAGGCTGTATTAGTTTGCTGGGGCCGCCTTAAAAAACCACCACACACTGGTGACTTAAACACAGAAATTTATTTTCTCACGTTCTGAAAACTAGAAGTCCAAGATCAGGTTGTTGGTAAGTTTGATTTCGTCTGAGGTCTCTGTCCTTGGCTTTCAGGTAGCTGTCTTCTCACTGCGTCCTCACATGGTCTTTCCTCTGTGCAGGCCCATCCCTGGTATCACTTTGTGTGTCCAAATTTCCTCTTCTATGACACCAGTCAGATTGGATTAAGGTTTACTTTAATGGCTTTATTTTATTTTATTTTTTAAAATTTGTATTCATATATTTTGAGAGAGACAGAGAGAATGTGAGTGGGGGAGGGGCAGAGAGACAGGGAGAATCTCAAGCAGGCTCCACACCATCAGCACAGAACCCTAGGTGGGGCTTAAACTCACCAACCATGAGATCATGACCCGAGCCGGACTCAAGAGTCAGATGCTTAACCGACTGAGCCACCTACGTGCCCCTAATGGCCTTATTTTAACTTAACCACCTCCTTAATATAGTCACATTCTGAGGTACCAGGGATTAAGGCTTCAACATATGAATTTTATGGGGTAACAATTCAGCTCATATCACAGGCACATACAATGCTGTTTGAAGTTTAAATGGTATAATCCATTGGGAGGAAGTTATGGCAATATCTAAAAAATTATCTACGCAGCATTTACTCTTTGACCCAGCAATCCGACTTCCAGAACTTTGTCCTGAAGCTAACCCTCCAAAACAAACAAGCAAGCCAAAAGCATATGCACAAAGTTATTCATCGATTAACTTTGTAGGTGTAAAATAATGGAAAAAACCTGAGTGCCAATACATGAAATATTGTTTAAATAAGCTGTGGTATATCCACACATTGGACTGACTATTCAACTATAAAAAGAATGGGGAAGAGCTGTAGTGATTATTCGTTATTTCCAGGATAGGTTTCAAATAAAAACTATAGAGTAAAAAAGAGAACATATAGTAGCTACTTTTTATATAAGAAAGGAGAGGAAAGAAGAAAGAAGAATACACACACACACACACACACACACACCACACCACACTAGTTTTTGCAAAATGAAACTTGGGAAGGATATATCAGAAGCTAATGAAATGGTTGCACACATGACAGGTGTAGGGCAGGAATGAGAAAAGGGTAGAGGGAATGAGGAAGCAGTGACACTTTCCTGAGTTTGTCTTCTCCTATAGCTTTTACTTTTAAATCATCATGACGTGATGCATATTCAAAAGTAAAATTAAATAAACAAGGGCCCAAACCCCTAAGAGGAACAAAAAGAGAAACAAATGAGCCCTGCTGTACAACCAGCTGATAACAGAGCCCCACAGAAAGAAAGGATTAACTCAACTAATTGAACCAAAACTCTGGCTGCACATGCCTCCCGGGATATAGCTGAAGGGCAAAAAAAGAATTGCAAAGAAATTTAGGCTTTACATGGTAGGTTTGCTATTGGTGGTGGTGTAGCAGTTTTCTCACACAGAGAGTCGTGACACCAAGGCTTTCTTTCCAAGAAGCAACTTTATGTATGCCAGCTCTGGCTCAGATGGGTTTGTACCCCAAAAACTGAGCCCTGAACACCACATGGTGTAGTCTTTTATACATCTATTTCTTTGTCTCCCATATGTGGGTAATGTGTAGGCATGCAGTCTGACTGGGTGGTCTCATGTTATGGGGTCATGAGGGAAGTCATGTACACACACTGGCCAGGTTGCCCTCCCTTATCTTGGGGTCCATTCGTCTTAAGGAGGGGACTCTACCACAGTGGTGCTGGCATCACATTTCCCATGCTATATTGTGCAAATCGTAGGATAGAGCAAATGAGTTAACATCGGGTGTTGTTAGAAACCGGATTTTATCAGGAGAGAAGAGAGCTACAGATATGGGACAGGAGAAAATGAAGAGCTCTCTGTATTGGATTTGAAAGTATCAGAACGAACTCACGATTTCACCACATATTTCTTAGCTCTGTTCAATGGAATATGAGGAAAGAAAAGTACCAGTTGGATCTGCAATATCTTATTCCCTGAAATCAAGAAAGTGTTTGAAAACCAGTGGGGACATATCAAATGAACACAGGGTCAGACTGAAAAAGTTCCCATTGGCCAGATTAGGGAAAAACTGAATATCACAAGACCAATGAAAATAATGTCTTTTATTAAATTGAATTTAAAAATGATATTCAAGCACACAAAACACAATGAGATGAGAGGGTGAAGAGGGGTTCTTTACAGAAGAACGCTAGTGGAATGTAGAAGGAATGACAGAAAATGACCATTTTGTCACCATTGATATGATGGTTAATTCAGGCAAGTAATAGCAATGGTTGCTAAATTCTTTTGATGAAAATTTCTTGAGTAGCAAGATATTCATACATTTTGAAGTTTAACCTTGCAAGTTACTTACTAATTAAAAAAAAGGTATTTCTACTTTGAAAAATATCTGTTAGACATCATTTTAACCAGTAATCAAACAGCATTACCCATAATGGGATAATCTGACATTATTGCTTCCTGATGCGATTCACTGAGAAAGACCCAATGCCATTTATGTTATGCTAAATACGTCTACTCAGAACTTACACATGAGAAAATGATCAGAAAAGTCCTAATCTGTGGAACGTTGACTGGGTGTTGCAAAAATCTCATTCTCAATGAAAGACAAGAAAAAAAAAGTGAGTTTTTAATGAAGAATGAATGGACATGACAAATAAAGATAACCTATGATAATAGATTTGATCTTTGATTAAAAATAACCATTAAAGGCACTGTCAGGATAATTGGGAAAGTCCAAATACTTGTTGTATATTAGATGATACTAAGGCATCAATGTTAAGGTTCTTGATTGTGATCATGGCATTGTGGATATGGAGGAGAATGTCCTACAAAGAAGAAGCTGGTACTAGAGAGGATATTTACAAGCAGGAATATAAAGTGATGCAATCAGGGGAATTGAAGGCCCAATACCCCTAAATATCTCTAAAGTGTAAGTGGGATTTGAGGTTTGTTTGGACAATGAGAGAGAGTGGACTTAAAGATAATGTGTCTTCATTTGAGTGAGTGGATGGATGGCAACGGCATTCGCTGAAATTGGCAAGTGTACGTACTGAGTTAAGAGATCTAAAAGACATTCCTGAGGAAATCTTCATCGTACCATTAGAAAGGTTAGTCTAAAAGTCAGGAATCTAGTTAAAGACAGAAATTCCAGACTTAGGTCATAACTGAAGACATTGTGGGAGATAAAATTTCCCAACACAGTAGAGAATGGGATGACAATGGGGCTGAGCAAAGGACATTGGGAAACACGTGTGTTCCTTGAGAATCCTATTGTCCTATCCATTCTCCATAAGGCATATTCCAGCATATCAGGGCTTCAGAGAATATGGTAAATCACGGTCAGTTAGGAATACCTGTGCATCAGTCAAGTTCCACCAGGAAACGAAAGTCAGTGAGATGGTCTGTCTTCTGGTGGTGTCAGAAGAGTTAAGGAAACACAGAATTTGGGGCACCCAGTCCAGAATAGCAAGAGTGGGAAACCATCACCACTTTAAAAAAACGTTTGTTTATTTTGAGAGAGAGAGAGAGAGAGAGAGCAAGTTGGGGAGAGGCAGAGAGAAACTGAGAGGGAGAGAATCCCAAGCAGGCTCCATGCTGTCAGCACAGAGCCCAATGTGGGGCTTGATCTCACGAACTGTGAGATCGTGACCTGAGCTGAAATCAAGAATCTGACATTTAACTGACTGAGCTACTCAGGCACCCCAGGAATGGGAAACTTTTACCACTTTTATACCAAGGGACAAAGAGAAGAAACCATGCTCCTGACACCTGGTGTGAGTTGGAACTATGGAGGAGGGACTGCCAAGTGGGAAATCTAGGCAAAGAAGACCACGCCTCATGCCAGAGAGGCCTAAATGACAAGTAGGAGAGGGGAGAAGAAATACCCCAACCTTCCTCACCTTCACTTGAAGAAAATTGAGATGTAATTTACATAAAATGTCATATAACATAGAACTCGTCATTTTAAAGCATATAATTCAGTGGTTTTTTAGTATATTAACAAGGTTGTGTAATCATCATCATTATCCAATTCCAGAACATTTCCATCATCTCAAAAAGAAATCCCATACCCAGTAGCTGCAAATTGTCTCCTTCTCCCAGTCCCGGGCAACTACTAATCCATTTTCTGTCTCTGTGTATTTGTCTATTCTGGACATTTCTTCATATGAATGGAATCATACAATATGTGGCCTTTTGTGTCTTTCTTCTTTCACTTAGCATAATATTTTCAAGTTCATCCATGTTGCAGTATGTATCACTACTTCATTCCTTTTTATGGATGAACAATATTCTATTGTATAGATATATCACATTTAATTATCCATCCATCAGCTGGTGGATATTTAGGCTATTTTCACCAATTTTCTGCTTGTACAGAGCCTCAGGTTCAGCTGGGCCAACTCAGGTCTTTCATGAGAAAGTGTTTAATTCTATGCATAGGTGTCACCTTCTAGATTTTCTAAGCCCCTGTAGACAACTCACTGTCTAGTTTTTCTTTCTTTTTCTTTTTTTAAATATGAAATTTATTGTCAAATTGGTTTCCATACAACACCCAGTGCTCATCCCAACAGGTGCCCTCCTCAATGCCCATCACCCACCATCCCCTCCCTCCCACCCCCCAACAACCCTCAGTTTATTCTCAGTTTTTGAGAGTCTCTTATGGTTTGCCTCCTTCCCTCCCTGTAACTTTTTTTCCCTTCCTCCCCCTCCCCCATGGTCTTCTGTTATGCTTCTCAGGATCCACATAAGAGTGAAAACATATGGTATCTAGCTTTTTCTTCTAAGCATTTTGTTTGGTCTATTGTTTTCCCTCATTGTCTTGAGCAGTGTCTATATTAAAACACTAGCAGATAAATGATTCCGATAAGTGCCTCTACCCCCAAAGGCTTTCAGCACTACGCACATTCTGAGGCAGGAGAATGAAGACTTTGGAGTGAAATGATGCTTCTTGAGTAGCATCTACCAGAGAACCAGGAGACAGGTCAAGTAATTATTGTTCTTTGGGAATGAGTTTCTGAAAGAGCTCCAGCTTCATTCTGCTCTGTCAGGTATGAGGAATGCAGGATATTTCTCAAGGCTACCGCTAAGCTAGGGGAGTCAGGGTAGGACTAGGGTAAGAGGTGCTGCTCTTACTGAGATGTAATTGTTTTTCTTGAATAAAAGTCACTGGGTTGCTACAAGCCTTTGATTAATTTCCAGAGTTCTGAAAAAAAAATAGATTCTGACCGTTTTTGCAACTTTTGTTTCTTGGCTGCTTATGTGGATGGAAATTTTTTTGGAAGTCTTTACTATCCCAGTTTGATGACATCATCTTGCACCCCAACTTTTAATATCCTATCAGTGGACAGGGCATAGTTGGCAGAAAATGGAATGGAGGGGGGATGAGTGGTAAATCGTTAGCCCACCCTAGAACAGTAGTCAGTGTTTAACATAATACAAGATCAGTGGTCAGTGGCAACCTATCTAGGCTTCAGTATAAGATATCCAAGCTCTCCTTTGATACTTCTAAGTCAAAGGGAACTATAGAAATAGTTTTGGTCAAGAAATCTTTTGAGTCTTTGAGACACCAATATGGCCCTAGTTTCAACATCTTGTAGCCCTCTTACCTGCTGCTTACTCCAATATCCTTACTATATTCTAATGAAATCCTTTTTCAAATCAGCATCCTTTTCAGGAAGATGAAATGAATACTTTTCTTCCCTTCGTCTTCTGTCTCACAAGTGATCAGATTTCATAAGAAAGAGAGAAGAAAAACATACAACCAAAATCTCTATGACAGCACACTATCCCTCTCTTCCAGACCTCTAGGCCGGCCATTTAAAATATGTTCATTTTTGTATCCAGTCTCAGAATTCTCCTTTTATCCTCAGTGGCATGGAGGCCATTATGAAATGTGTGGGTCCCCCATCAGACACCTTTCTCATAAAACCAATGTGCCTGTGGGTAGAAAAATTCTGGCTTAGGAGGAGAGGAACTGTGGTGTGGTCTGCAAATTTACCAGGTTCCAGAAAGCAATCACAAAGTTCCCACTTACTCAAACCCTTTAATCACCCTGTGCTGTCAGAATCCCACTGCCTCTTCTCTGCTTCCTGACAAGGCAGGTGTGTGTGTGACAATGTTCATCATTTAGGTTGCGGAATTCAAGAAGTAATTTTATATTCTGTGACCGCTCTAGGGTTTCTGAGTGGGGACTCTACCGCTCTGTATTTGTCACAAAATAACTATACAAAGACCTCACTTGATGAGGGCTGGGAATGTTGTCCATCGATCCATGGATAGGTCTAGAACTCCTGTTGGGGTTTTGGAACATCCAACCACATTCATTCTACTCCTACTATGTGCAATGCCACAAGAGACCTCATGAAGAAACGAGATTCTAGGCAGAATTACACAAGAAGGCAACTGCAGACCTGGAGGAGGTGGTATATTAGTGACATGAGCATAAATTAGTGGTGGCAGGATTTGACCCTGGGCCCTCAAGCAAAACTGAAATTTGTCGCTATGCAGAGTTTCTCACCCCTTTCGCCATTTTCCTTTGCTCTGGGTCCCCACTTGCGATTCTTGAACCACAACAATTAGTACCCACTTGGTTTGCTTTCCCAGTAATTAAACAAGGAGGCCATTAGACTGAGGTGGCTTTAATACCTTAGTGGCTCATGTAAGCTAACCAAAACCTAAGCCTGTAATGCCTCAAGGTTAAAAAATGGAAACGTAAAGACCACCAATCATAAACAGCCAAGTAGGCTTTCCCAAATAATGTTTAACCTATAGCCAATCAAATAATTTCCTTACTTTGCTTCTGTGTCTTCTCTATGAAAGTCTTTTCCTCTCGATCCTGCAGGCGAACTTCCTACTGCCCAGTTAGAATTGAGTTTTGCTCAAATAAACTCTTAAAAATTTAATATGCCTCCATTTATCTTTTAACACCAGCATACGATGTTCCCATTCTCCCCCCCCACCCTTTTCTTCTCACCATTAAAATCTACCTATCTCATGTCCCTATAGCATCAGAAAGCTAGGCTGACCACTAATATATGTCAAGATGGCAATCACTGAAAAAGAGATTACTGTTATTTTTCCTCGGTAACATATTTGACATTTTTTTAAAGTTTATTTATTTTGAGAGAGGGAAAGTGTGAGTGGCGGAAGGGCAGAGAGAGAGAAGGAGGAGAGAGAATCCTAAGCAGGCTCTGCCCTGTTGGTGTGGAGCCTGTCGCAGGGCTTGAACCCATAAACTGTGAGATCATGACCTGAGCTGAAGTTGGATGCTTCACCCACTGAGCCACCCAGGCGCCCTAACATATTTGACTTTTAACAATAGCTTTCAATCTTTAACTTGAAAGGACAATCAATGAAAATTCTTGGAAAAACAACAAGGTGCGTGTGTTAGATATTTTTCAGCTTCCATTGCACTCTGTTCCCCTCTGTGCCTGCTCTCCACTGGATGCTTTAAATACATGGTCCGTTCAATTTTCATGATAACCCTTTGAAGAAGGTATTATTATTTTATCATTCATAAAGATGGGTGGCACAGGCAGTAAAAGGCAGAGCTGTGATTTGAACCCAAGTCAGTCTGACTTCAAAGCCTTAAGTACTTCTCCCATGACAACTCCCTCAGCTGGAGGCAATTCAGACTGAACAGCTCAAGCCAGGGACCAATGTGGTGGGAATTCGTGTCCTTGGCCTCACTGCATCCACTTTTTGTTCTAGTCAGATAGATAGTCTCTTCCAACTCAGAAGTTTTCTTCCTTACTCTAATGTTTATTTCTTTTTCCGGATTCCAAAATATTATTTCTTCCCCTTATTTTGGGACTGAACTGACAAGAAAAACCTCAGGCCTTTCTCTTGATGGCACTGAGTTGCTCAGAGACCAGGGAGAAACAATCAAAACCACTGTTCCATTGGAAACTGTACTTTCACGAGTCTTGAAATTGGTGAAGGTTTAATAGCTAAGTAGCCCAGAGTAGGGTTCTGGATGATATGAAGGGGCATAAATAACACAGTGATCTCAATGGAAAGGCGGAAAAACACCATTATGCCCTTCTTCTCCCTCCATATGTTGTGAGTTGTGGGGCTCAAGGGAAAGACACAGTGTGCCTTGAGGGGTGTGGGGGAAATGCGAGCTCAAGGAATAATGTTTATAAGCACTCTGATCTTAATGAAACACCA
The DNA here is from genome assembly GCF_023721935.1 of Panthera uncia. NCBI lineage: Eukaryota > Metazoa > Chordata > Mammalia > Carnivora > Felidae > Panthera > Panthera uncia. The sequence continues at coordinate 19,861,627 of NW_026057584.1, forward strand.
GGTTGGGAATGTGGTAGGCATGAGTCAGGAAATTCTAAGGCCAGACTTGCACTACGGGGAGAACAAGTAACTCCTGATTACCTGTGAACAGGTCAGGACCACCTGGTTGGCCTCTTCTCCTACCGTTTATCCAGTTGGGCAAGAGAACAGGGACAGGTGGGCTAGAAATAAATTATTCTCTGTCTCAGTCTCCCACTTGTTGGTGAGATTCAGGCCCAGGCAAAGAAGGGATTATATGTTTGAATTTACTATGATTATTACAGAGAAATCAAAAGCCCAATTTGGGTAATAAGTGCTTGTATATTAGCTATGACTCTTTCTTCATCTACTGCTGACTGAGGTAGGTAATTGAGTTGGCCAAAAGTGATCTTAATTTTCACGTTAGGTTTGAAGTAGTCTAGAGGTACAACAATATGGGTTACCATATGGACTGTGTGAACTTTGGTCCTATTCTGCCAGTGTCCCCATAATCCATGCCCTCTGTGTGTTATGCTCTGTTGGCCTCTACAGGATTCTCTTTCTCAGAATTCTCCACTCTTCTTTACAAATGAACAGTCTCTCCTATACATTTAGCCTGTAGCAGAGGGAAACAAGCCACTGAGAGATCCAGGGGAGGGTGAGGCTAGGCACTGGTGAGGGCATTGGGACTCAGTGCCCGAGACCCAGGGGGTGCTTAGCGCATAGTTGGAATTGGGTCTCGGTCCATATTTGTTGATTTTTCACAAAATGGCGGTCTCTGGATCTCAGGTTGTTGGCAAGAACTAAATATAAGGCGTGGCGATGTGTTTGACCAAAGTTAGAACTTTTTGGTTGTGGTGAAATCTGAGGGAAAAATTGAAATTCCATCTTGCTCCCCCAACTAAAGCCACCGAAAAGAGCTCCTCATTGTGGTTTCTGAGACTCAAAGAAAAGACAGCTCCAAGTGGTTTATTACACAAGGTTCAGAAGGCTCCTGGGCATCTGACAGTGCCCACCATGTTGGATTTTGATGGGTTAAGTGTAAGTGACTCAGGAACATAAGGATTAAATTTCCTCTCCAATACACATGGGCTTTAAATGAGGGGAAAAAGGTGCTTGGGGCATAATGCATTTATTTGCCAAACCCAAACATTCAAAAAATAGTTCAAGATGTCTCAGTAAATTCAGCCAGCTGCCCAGTCCCCTCTTTCCCTGGAGTGATTGTCTACATACACATGCTGCTAGGTTCACAGAGGGTGATGCCTAGCCATCTGGATTGCAAGTCTCTGGTACAGATAACTGTAAATTCCCAGATGGCCTAGTGATAGTTTTAGCAGTCTTTTTCCCAAAATATGAGACGAAGCTTCCTCCAGCCATCTCACCTCACCCCATGTCTGCTCAAATACACATCCTCATGAGGTAAAGAGCTTTTGTATTGACCAAGAACTGGTGTCTCAAATATTTAGATCAAAAGTCCTGACTTGGTCTCCTGTTTACATGTGGTAGTGTTGGTTTGAGGTGAGACCGGTAAGTGGTGAATGTATGGCTTAATTTCTCCGGATCTAAATCTAAATATGTCAGGTTACAGAGGCTTAAGGGAGAGAAGCATGGAAGCACAAAGATATAAAGGAGGCTATGCCAGGCGTCTGGTAGTGAAGAAAGGGGAGAGAGGGTAAGAGCTATGGAGCTAGGGGCAAGTTGAGTTCAAGAGCACTTGGCTGAGTCTACATGTCCTGTGGCCACCGGATGGGAACAAAAGGTTCCACCAATCTAATTTGTTTTGGCCAATTTACATGATAAAAAAGCAGGGACGGGGATTTATTGTTTCTTTATGCAGGCGGATTAGATTGTCGCAGGTTAAACTTGTATTGCCAACAACACACTGACCACATCCACTGTGGTCATGCCCGGCTACGCGCTGTGCTATTGGCAGGGTTTAGATATGGAGAAGATGTGGGGTAGGGAGTGCAGGAGAGCAAAGATGCTTCCAAGTTATAAGCCTGCTACTGGGCAGACTGAGGTGTCAATACTGGAGACAGAGAAAGGAGACAAGGTGATGATAGACAGAGACAGTGCCTTGAAAAACAATATCAACAGTGCATATTTATTTTGGAGTTGTATGCATTCCTGTGCCTGTTTAAAAACTGTCGTAATTTAAATTGTCTAAATAAATGAAGCTGTCCTGAATCCTTATTCTACTTTCTAAGAAAAGCATAACTCCCTTGGTATGGTGGGTATCGTACAGATAAAATCTCAGTGACTTAAATTGTAATGGTCATCTCCATTGCTGCCTTTTTATTTCCCCTGGATTCTTGTTCCTCTTTGTTCCTTGAGATCTCCTTTATCTGTTCACTGAAACATGGAATTATGCTTCTTTAATTTCTCTTTTTTAAATATGAAATTTATTGCCAAATTGGTTTCCATACAACACCCAGTGCTCATCCCAACAGGTGCCCTCCTCAATGCCCATCACCCACTTTCCCCGCCCTCCCACCCCCCATCAACCCTCAGTTTATTCTCAGTTTTTGAGAGTCTCTTATGGTTTGCCTCCTTCCCTCCCTGTAACTTTTTTTCCCTTCCTCCCCCTCCCCCATGGTCTTCTGTTAAGTTTCTTAGGATCCACATAAGAGTGAAAACATATGGTATCTGTCTTTCCCTGTATGACTTATTTTACTTAGCATAACACTCTCCAGTTCCACCCATGTTGCTACAAAAGGCCATATTTCATTCTTTCTCATTGCCAAGTAGTATTCCATTGTATATATAAACCACAACTTCTTTATCCATTCATCAGTTGATGATGTTTATTTATTTTTGGGAGAGAGAGCACAAGCAGGGGAGGGGCAGAGAGAGGGAGACAGAGGATCTGAAGCAGGGTCTGAGCCAATAGCAGCGAGCCTGACGAAGGGCTTGAACCCACAAACAACGAGATCATGGGGCCGAAGCTGGACGTTCAACCAACTCAGCCACCCAGGTGCCCCTATGCTCCTTTAATTTTAATAGCCATGACAGATGTTCATATTAGACCTTTATTACCCCCCAAATCCATGGATTTCCATAAAATCTTCTAAATACCCAAAGTGTTTGACAATATTTCTGTGTTGTTAATATTCAGCTATAAGCTTTATAGGTCAAAAGACTCAATCATCACTTTACAGTGACTGCTTAAATAAGACTTGATTGAGTTCCTTGATGAGAAGTTCCACTCCAAACATGGAGAAAGGAGTAAGGCTGCCATTGTCCCAGTTGCAGAAATCGAAGCAGAGGGCGATGTATTGAACTCGAGTAATGCGGTGGTTGATGGGTGAAGTTAAGAAGAGGAACCAGAGAAATCAGAGGGTACCAGAGAAAGGAGAGGAGAACTGGAAAGAGAAATATAGAAGAAATATAGATGGTTGATAGATGGAATATCTATCAAGAAGTGAGCCCCAGAACAGCAAACATTTTAACTGATAGTGTATAGAAAATAGGACTCAGGTCTTGGGTAGATGTATAAATGGCCACACAGCTGATGGTACACATTGCTTTCCAATGAACAGGGGTCCACCTGCGAGAGGACAAAGCTGGGGTGCGATAAGTGAACTTCCAGAAAACTCAGAGGTGGAAAGTGACTGTTATTATCCCCTGTATTCTGGATGATAAACTTACCAAACTAAGAGGTTGGGAAAAGGAAAGGTAACAGGACTAGAAGACACAATCGGAAATGCTGTGAATTAAGAAGAAAGGCAAGAGCTTGGTGATCCCTCTGGGGTGAAAAATCAAACTAACTTCCCCAGGAGTCCCTGATTCTCCTCCTCTGATCAAAATGCAATGGCAAAGCATTCATGAAGCCCACAAAGCTTGATGAGTGTGTGCTGGGACCAGAAACTGTGTGAAGTGCTATTTTATCTCAAGTCAGTGGAAAAGGTTTTAGGATCTTTTTCAATTGACAGTTGAGGAAGCTGAGGTTTGAAAGGATGGGATTTGCCCAGGATACCACGAGTCCTGAGTCTTAGAGCTGGACCTGGAATGTGGAGCTCATGACCACACATTCCATGTTTTTCTGCCATGCATCACTTCCACGATTTCGTGGGAAGGATAGTTCTGTGTCACTCCTGAAGAAAAATGGGTCTTTAGAAAACAGGGAAAGCCAGGGGCCTGGCTGTGTGACCTTTCCTTTAGCCACTCAGGGCTGTTGATTCTCTCAGGACCCTATTTCTGGGTTTTATTACTGGTTCTGACACTGTCTGGCCGTGTAACCATAGACAGATCGTGTAGCCGCACAAGTCTCAATTTCCTGGTCTGTAAAATCAAAGCATTGAGCTGGATCATGAGCCCTTGACACTCTGACATTCACATCTGCAGCGTTCACTGGAGTTACCACTCATCTGCCCACTTTGAGTCTGCAGTGTTTCAGAGGCAACAAACCAGAAGGAAAAGGACAAGAGCACAGACGTGTTTCTGGGACAGACAGGAAGTGAGGAAGTGGGGGAACCGGTCTCTGACCTCATCCCCACTCCTTTGTGGCCTCTTCAATTCTTTAAATGCCTATTGTGAGTCTCCACCCAGAAGTCCCTGTGTCAGTTACCACTCAGCCGGTTCTCCCAAGAGTTTGTCAACATGATTTTAAAATGTTATCTTGTCCCTGGAGCACTTGCTCTTTCAGAGGTGACTCTAACAAGTAGAAATTAAAGATTAAAAAAAAATAAGCCAATGGAGTTTTGAAATGCCAGCTTCACTACCGTGTTTAAGAATGGCATGGAGGAGGGGCACCCGAGTGGCTCACTTGGGTAAGCGTCTGACTTCGGCTCAGGTGGTGATCTCACTGTGCATGAGGCTGAGCCCCGCCTTGGGCTCTGTGCTGGCAGCTCAGAGCCTGGAGCCTGCTTCGGATTCTGTGTCTCCCTCTCCCTCTCTGCCCCTCCGCCATACATTTTCACCACCCCCCTTCTCTCAAAAATAAATAAACATTAAAAAAATTAAAAGAAAAAGAATTGCATGGAGGAGATGGTTGTAGGAAAACACGCAGTAACTGGAAAAAGATTGCTATATTCAAACCCAAGTTTGAATCAGAGGCAGTTGAGGGAGTCTAGGAGCCTGCCCAGAGCTGTTGGATGGAATACAGCTTTACGCCCCATCCACTGTTGCCCATGACCACTTTGTTTGTGCATCTCCTTCTTTGGTTTCTGCACCAGGCAGGTCAGCTGAACCAAAAGTTCCAGATCCTGGCTGTGCTGCTACTGGGGTAACTTCACAAGTCACTTTGCCTCTCTCAACCTTAGTTTTCTCATCTGTCAAATGGGGCTTGTTTCGAGGATTCAGTCAGATGATTTTGTAAAGCCCCCAGGGTGGTAGCTGCCTCCCGTAAGGCACGCAGGGGAGCGGTTAAGAGAATCGAGTCTGGGACTAGACAGCCTGAGGTCGAGTCTGGTTTCTTCCATTTACTAGCTAAGGGAATGTGAGCCGCTTTCGTAACCTTCCCATGACTCAGTTTCTTCAACTGCAAAGCGCTGCCGGTAAAGACGTGCACCCCGTTGAGTTGTCAAGGGTAAATGCGTTAAAATGTGGTGGAAAGGTGTCTGGTTCCTCGCAAGCGGTGTAAACTTGTTTACTCTCAACTGCTGTTATTTTGATGGTTTGTCTGCACCATATTCTCCGGTGGAAAAACTGTGCGCTTGTTCTCACTCATGTTGAGCTTACCCTCAAGCTGCTACAGGCAAAGCCCATTTCATTTGTTCAATTCATATGAACAAATCATAGGATCAGACGAGTTCAAGTCTCCCTCGTCGTCACAATAGGAGGAATCAGGAGAAAGCCTCTGAGCTTTTTGCTTCTGGGAGACCATGGGTGACCCAGAGCATGTAGGAGCCCAAAGTTGTCCCCACCCCCGCTCCCCCCTGTACCTGAGCAGCAGAAGGGGAGGCTCCAAGGGTTCCCACCACACTCTGGGTTTGCTGTTTGTCTCCTCAGAGACTCCTTGTTGATTTCAATCATAGCTCTGCAGAGGGGGCCACAGCTCCCAGGGCATCCCTGAGATCCCGGCTGAGCTGGGGTGGGGATTACAGGGTGGGGAGTGGGAGGGTGGGGATGGGGAGGGGGGGTGACTCTGAGCTGGGAGAACCTGCATAAAACCTGCCAGTCAGTAGCTCTGAGAAAGCAGGCAGCACCCACAGGGGATCCTGGTCTAGAGAGCAGAGACCCCCAGGGAGCCCAGCAGCCAAACTGTGAGTTGCTCTTCAATAGGAGTAGGGGGCGGGAGGCAGAAGAAACCACAGTGAAATCTGCAGGCATTCCTCGCCAAGCTCACATCCTCACAGAGGGGGAGGCAGCGCTGCAGGCTCCTTTCGGGGCGAGTGTGGCGCGAGTGTGTGCAGGCGTGCACGCGCATGCACACGCACGCACGCGCACATTCATTCTATAATGACCTCCGCACGGAAAACTCCTCCGCCATCCTTCCCATCCGCGGTGTTGGAGCAATTAGGTAGGACTTGGGCAGAATGATTCATGCTTCAATAAATTCAATTTCAACAAAACATAATTATGGTGAGTCACCTAATCGCAGCTGTAATCACGGCCCACCCCTCCAGAAGTCAAAACAGTTGAGGGCATTCAGCAAGGGCGTCTGTTCCCTCATTATGACTGAAGTTTGCATCTTTTGCCAAGCAGCCATACTTGGGAATACGGTTCCTTTCTCATTTTTGGAAATTACAGAATATTTCAGACCTACATCAAGGTGCAATGCACACCTTAGTGACTACTCTAGTGTTCACCAAGCAGCTGAAAAAGAAAACCTGAAAATATGTTTGGATCTCTGATCCTGTCCCTCTATTTTCTCAGTAGAGACAACAGTATTTGCTTTGGGTATTCATCATTCTGTGGCTGCCTTTCTATATCTTCTCTCTCTCTCTCTCTCTCTCTCTCTCTCTCTCTCTCAATCTCTGTAGCCTTCAAATCATATAGTATAGTTTTTGTGGACTGAGTGTTAAATAAATGGCCTCATTTGTGTATCCTTCTGCAAGTTTCTTTGCTTAATTTTTTGATATTTTTCATATTGAATGTATATCTCTAGTTTTCTCATATTAGCTGCTGATAAGAACTCCATATACAACTATATCAAAATGTATTTTTTTAATCCATTTTCCTCTTGATGAACATTTAATTTCATTCCCAACCTTTTCTTTTCTTTATAATTTTTTTATATGTTTATTCATTTTTGAAAGACAGAGAGAGAGCACAAGCAGGGGTGGGGCGGAGAGAGAGGGGACCCAGAATCTGAAGCAGGCTCTAGGCTCTGAGCTGTCAGCACAGAGCCCGATGCGGGGCTCAAACTCACAAACCTTGAGATCTTGACCTGAGCCGAAGTCGGACACCCAACCGACTGAGCCACCCAAGCGCCCCTGGTTCCCAACATTTTCTAACACAAGTGATACTTGCATGAACATCCTTACACACATTTCCGGTGCCCACGTGTGAGTTTCCCTAGGGGGGTGCCCAGAAGCGGAGTTAATATTTATTGGAAATCTGTGTTGTAAACCTTAGATGCTGCCGAATTGTCCACTAGAGTGCTTGTACCCCTTTGCATATCCACCAGGAGTTTAGAAGGGTTTCTGTTATTGTGTTCTCGCCAGTACTTGGTACTGTTATGATGGGAAAAGGGGATAAAATAGGCAGAGAGGGAAAGGTTAGGACCTGAGGTCCCTGGGCCGGTTTGGGGGGGGTGGGGCTGGTACACATTGGAACGATGTTGGGAGAGGTTGACCACAGCAGACCCCCTGGGGGTAAGGTCCTTCTTAAGAATGTAACAGACCCCACCTACTTCCCCTCAGGTTTCCCCTCAGGAATTTTTCAATCAAAATACCTCACTAAAAAAAAGTAAACCATAACATTTGTTATAGGAGAGACAGCATGACCAGTGTGACCCCTCACACAATGGAGTCGAGCCAATCAGGAATGGACAACCCAGCACCTAGAGCTATCCAGTAAAGGTAGGACCTGAGAAGGAATGAGGAGGAAGGGAAGGGAAGGGACAGCTGACCAGAACCTTATAAAATAAGGACCCTCACCTAGAGTCGGGGCATTCACTTTCGAATGTCCCGTCTCCATAAAGAGAGCTTTCCTACTATTCTTACTTTCTGATCTTAAACTCTAATAAACTTTGCCTACTGCTCATTTTGTGTCTACCTCTTCATGCTTTGAAGTTGTGAGACAACAAATTCTGGGTGTCAGGCTCTTAATTTTTGCCTATTTACTAAGTGTGAAACATACAGTTTTAATTTACGTTTTCCTAATTCTTGCTGAGATCAAGCAGCGTTTCATAGGATGAGAAACCATCCAAATGTCGTCTTTTTGTGAATTGTCTGCTCATGTATTTTGCCACTTGTCTATTACTTATCTTTTGGAGAGGTTTTGGGTAATACATTAAATCTATTTCAGATATGGCAATTTACAATTTCTGTTTCTTTCCATATCCATTTGAATAAGTTGCATTTTTCAAGAAATTGTTCCTTTCATCTGAGTTATAAAGTACGATGGTATAAAGTTGTTTCAAAGTTCACTTATTTTTTTTAATGTCTGTAGGATTTGTGCTGATAACCTATGTTTCATTCCTGACACTGGTGACATGATTTCTCTCTCTCTCTCTCTCTCTCTCTCTCTCTCTCTCTCCTCTCTCTCTCTCTGTCTCTCTGGAGAGTTTAGCTAGAAGTTTGCTGATTTGGTTTTGCTCTCTTTTGTTTTCCAAAAAACCAGCTTTTGGCTTTGTTAATTTTCTTTATAAATTGTTTTCAGTTTCATTGATTTCTATTCTTATCTTTATTTCATTCCTTCTACTTCAGACTTACTTTGCTCTTCTTATTAGAGCTTGCTAAGGTAGATTAGGCTGCCCTCTTTTGCATGAAAACCTATGTTCGCTCTGAGTACTACTTCAGCTACATGGTATAAATTTTCATATTTTATTTTTTTCATCATTCTGTTGAAATGTTTTCTGATTTCTTTTGTGATTTTGTATTTGACCCATACTTATTTAAAGACAAGCCGTGTAATTTTCAAATAATTGGATTCACCTGGATATCTTATTTGATTTATTCTCTTGTGATCATTGGATACAATCCACATGATTTCAGTGCTTTTAAACGTATTGACCCTTATTTTATAGCACAGAATATAGTCTATCCTGGCAACTGGACTATCTGTGTTTAAAAGGAATGTGTATTTGGATAGAATTCTATAAATGTCAATTAGATTGGGGTGTTAATAGTGACTTTTACATCTTGTAGTTGTTTTTCCTTGATCAGAGAAGGGTATTAATACCTAATATGATTAGGGGATTGTCTGTTTTTTTTTTTCCTATAATTCCATCAAGTATTGATTCATGCAGATTTCTTTTTTTTTATTAAAAAATTTTTTTAATGTTTATTTATTTTTGAGAGAGAGAGAGACAGAGCATGAGTGAGGGAGGAGCAGAGAGAGAGGGAGACACAGAATCGGAAGCAGGCTCCAGGCTCTGAGCTGTCAGCACAGAGCCCTACATGGGGCTCGAACTCACCAGCCGTGAGATCATGACCTGAGCCGAAGTCAGACACTTCGCCGACTGAGCCACCCAGGCGCCCCATGCAGATTTCTTATTCGGTACAAACGCATTTATAATTATAGTCTTACTGGTGAATTGTCCCTTGAAAAAATTTATCCTTGATTATACTCTGTTGTAAAGTCTATCTTAAAAATCTGAACTTAATATAATTATTCCAGTCTTCTTATACTTACTGTTTGCATGGTATATCTTTTCCATCCATTTACTTTCAAACCGCATGTGTCTTCATAGTCAAAGTGGGCCTCTTGCAGGCAGTGTACTTGAGTCTTGCTTTTTTTGTTTTTACATTTTTTTTTAATTAAATTTTTTTTAACGTTTATTTATTTTTTTGAGACAGAGAGAGACAGAGCATGAACAGGGGAGGGTCAGAGAGAGGGAGACACAGAATCTGAAACAGGCTCCAGGCTCTGAGTGGTCAGCACAGAGCCCGACGCGGGGCTCGAACTCACGAACCACGAGATCATGACCTGAGCCGAAGTCGGCCGCTTAACCGACTGAGCCACCCAGGCGCCCCAGTTTTTACATTTTTTAAAAAATGTTTATTTATTTTTGAGAGAGAGGGAGAGACAGAGCCTGAGAAGGGAAGGGCCAGAGAGAGAGGGAGACACAGAATCTGAAGCAGGCTCCAGGCTCTGAGCTGTCAGCACAGAGCCAGATGTGGGGCTCGAACTCACGAACCACGAGATCATGACCTGAGCCGAAGCCAGACGCTTAATGGACTGAGCCATCCAGGCACCCCGAGTCTTGTTTTTTATATTGGCTCTGGTAATCTCCCCCTTTTAATGGTTAGACCATTAACGTTTAATGCGATTAGTGGTTTGGTTGAATTTAGGTCTATTATTTGATTATATGACTATTTGTCTCCTGTTGCTCTGTTCTCCTTTCCCTGCCTTATTTCAGGTTATTTGAATTTGTTTAGTATTCTATCTTAATTTAAATATTGGCTTAAAGTTATACATTATTGTATATTTCCAGTGGTTGTTTTATATATCTGTAAAATATACAGACCCACAGTCTATTAAGAATTGGGGCGCCTGGTGGCTCAGTCAGTTGAGTGTCTGACTTCCACTCAGGTCATGATCTTGCATTCATGGGTTCAAGCCCTGAATCAGGCTCTGTGCTGACAGCTCAGAGCCTGGAGCCTGCTTTGGATTCTGTGTCTCCCTCTCTCTCTGCTCCTCCCCCACTCATACTCTGTCTCTCTCTCTCAAAAATAAATAAACATTAAAAAATAATAAAGAAAACTACTTTAAAAAAGAATTTATATTACCACTCATGTAAAATATAGAAACCAACAACCCAGTGGGTCCCTTTACTCCACACTCACCATCCTTTGTATTATAGTTGCCATATATATTATATTTGCACATTGAAAACCCCATCGGTGGGGAGGGGAAGGAAAAAAAAAAAAAAGAGGTTAGAGTGGGAGAGAGCCAAAGCATAAGAGACTGTTAAAAACTGAGAACAAACAGGGTTGATGGGGGGTGGGAGGGAGGGCAGGGTGGGTGATGGGTATTGAGGAGGGCACCTTTTGGGATGAGTACTGGGTGTTGTTTGGAAACCAATTTGACAGTAAATTTCATATATTAAAAAAAAAAAAAGAAAAGAAAACCCCATTGGTATACACATTTTAAGCTTACTATTTTAAAGAGCTTAAGGGGAAAGAAAGTAGTGTTTTGTATTTGCCCAGATGCGATGGCTTTTTAGGCTGTCCACTCGGGTAGGGCTGAACTGCAGCTCTCAGTGTTCAGTCAAACCTGGATCTAGGTGCTGCTGTGAAGGGATTTTGTAAATACAGTTAAAGTCCTTAATTACAACCAGTTGACTTTAAATTAATCAAAAGATATATTATCTTGAGTTGGACCTTTACAAGAGTGCTTAGGTTTCCCCTGAGCTCAGAGACTCCAAACCTTTGAGGTTTTAGCCTTCTAATTATCTTCCTTTCTTGATCACCTGCCCTAGCCAGACCCATAACTGTATGAGCCAGTTCTTTGTAATAATCATCTTTTTCTTTCTTTCTTTCTTTCTTTCTTTCTTTCTTTCTTTCTTTCTTAAGTTTATTTATTTATTTAGAGAGATTGAGAGAGAGAGAGTAGGGGAGGGGCAGAGAGAGAGGGGAGAGAGAATCTCAAGCAGGCTGTGCATCTCAGTGCAGAGCCTGACACAGGGCTTGATCTCACGAACTGTGAGATCCTGACCTGAGCTAAAATCAAGAGTCGGATGCTCAACCGACTGAGCCACCCAAGTGCCCCTCTCTTATTTTTCGAACCTCTACCTCTATCTCTATCCCTATCTATGTACTTCTGTGTTTGAACTATGAGTTGTACACCTGATATTTACCATTTGTCATTTTTGATAGTTTGTTCTTTCCAGAAGATGCAAATATACTCTAGCATCATATTCTTGCAGGCTGAAGGACTTCTTTCAGTGTTTTTTTGTTTGTTTGTTTGTTTTTGCTTTTGTAGTACAGGTTTGCTAGAAATGATTCCCTTAGATTTTCCTTATGTGAAAATATCTGTATTTTTACTTTCATTTCTGAAGAATATATTGCTGGATATAAAATTCTGAGTTGAGGGGAACCTGGGTGGCTCAGTCGGTTGAGCGTCTGACTTCAGTTCAGGTCATGATCTCATGATTCGTGGGTTTGAGCCCCATGTCAGTTACTATGCTGACAGCTCGGAGCCTAGAGCCTGCTTCGGATTCTGTGAATCCTTCTCTCTCTGCCTTTCCCCCCGGCTCGTGCTCTGTCTCTCTTTCTCAAAAATAAATAAACATTAAATAAATTTAAAATTCTGGGTTGATAATTGTTATTTTTTTCCTTTCCACACTTTAAAGATGTTGTTCCACTATCTTTTCGCCTCCGTGGTTCCTGATAAGACATCCATTATCACTGAAATCATTGCTCTCCTTTATGTGATGTATCACTCTTTCTCTCACTGTTTTCTAGATTTGTTCTTTATTCATGGTTTTCAACAGTTTGATTGTAACGTGTTGGAGGGGCTTTCTCTGAATTTATCAAACTTACGACTGGGGTTTGTGGAGCTGCTTAAATTTGTCTTTCACCAAATTTAGGAAGTTTTTTGATCATTATTTCTTCAAATATTTCTTTTGTCCTGATCTCTCTCTTCTTTCCTTCTGAGACTTCTGTGACATGCATGTTAGATATTTTGATGGTTGTTTCACTTTTACTTATTAATTTTTGGAGTCCAATTTATATCCTGGATACTGATCTTTTGTTAGCTTTATGTTTACAAATATCTTCTGCTAGTCATTATTTACCTTTCCACTTTTTATGGTATCTTTTGTCATATGTAAAGTTTTATGTTTGTTTTAATGGAGGTGAATTTGTCAGGCCTCTTTGAAATTGTTGCTCTAAACATTTTTGCATGTATAGATTAAAAACATTCTGTCTCACTCCAAGGTTTCTTCTAAAAGGCTTTAAGGTTTTCTTTCTCTTATACGCATTTAATCAGCATTAAATACAATTTTGTTTAAGGAGAGATGTAAAGATTTAGTTAAATTTGTTTTGTATATTAATAGCCAGTTTTCTCAGCACCCCCTCTTTCCTCCACTGATCTAGTGTCATCCCCGTTTTATGCTGTGTTTGGTAATATGTCATTTCATTAGTTTCTTTAGAAACAATTTTTCTATCATCAGAGACAGAAGAAATTTTCTGTCTAGGGAGCCTTTCTGGTATCTAACCACTACCAAAAAGGAGGACGCGTCAACTCTAAATGGTGTTTATTTTATTTTATTTATTTATTTATTTTTTAATGTTTATTTATTTTTGGGACAGAGAGAGACAGAGCATGAACTGGGGAGGGGCAGAGAGAGAGGGAGACACAGAATCGGAAGCAGGCTTCAGGCTCTGAGCCATCAGCCCAGAGCCTGACGCGGGGCTCAAACTCACGGACCGTGAGACCGTGACCTGAGCTGAAGTCGGACGCTTAACCGACTGAGCCACCCAGGCGCCCCTCTAAATGGTGTTTAAAGACGACTAGGTACTGAATTGGTCCTTCCAGAATGCTCTTTAAATTTATTGCTGATTTTCCAGAGGAGAAATTTAGGGGAAGGAAAGGAGGTGGTCAACTGGCAAATGAAGTCTCTCTAGCTGGTGAGCTCTGGGAGGGAATGGCTGTTAATCAATTGTTTCGTAATGCACAAAGACTAAGCTTATTAAAAATCAGTTGATCTTGAGAAAGAACTCTTGGCTGTCTTTTCCCATCACTTTTCCAACCATCAAAAGCTATTCTCCACAGGAACACCAATTGTGAGTGTCTTTGGTGGAAATAGAGGGATTTAGACGCCCTCAAACTCCAACTAAACTCAGATGTCTCAAGCTCAATAATGCCTTTGCTCTTGGGAAGAGGGCTCCTTCTCTCGCCTTTCTTGGTGGTCAGTGAAGAGCTGCAGGAAAGAAATCTGAAAGCCTCTTTTGGCCACTTTGCCCCATGTTGAGCCACATTCACAGCCAGAAACCTTTTCAAAGGACTGGTTTATACTTGGCTAAAAAAACCTGGCGGTTGTGATGTACTTAATCCTTCAGTTCTTTTGATTATGCAATGATAGAAATGATCTATTTAGAGCCTGAACTGACTGCAGTGATCAGGTACTCTGGGGCTGCCCGTGTTTTCTTAACGTTTAACCTAATGTTTTCTTTCTTGTTGCAAGGAAGGGTTAACACAGAATTCTTCTGCTAACCATTGATCCCTGAAGGAGGAAAAGATTCAAAAAACTTTTAGCTTATATGTACATTGTCTCAAAAATCTAGTGTGAGAAATCTGAGAAACAGACTATTCGCTGTTTATTTTTGCCAAATTGACCATAGAGTGTAACAGCCTCTCCTAAACATACACTCCGATTGGAGTTTTTGTTTTTATTTTCTTGGCAGGCAGAATCCCCTGCGATACCCTTATAGTGTGTACATCGTCTTTGTCTTCTCCAGACTGTACTCTAGAGCTGGAAATGCACATGTCACTTTGCACCTTGCTTCCTTTCTTTTTATTCTGGAGTCAAAGCACTGAGAACTATCCCTCAGACACACGCACGCACACACATGTCCGCACGCACAGATGTGCGCGTGCGCGCGCGCACACACACACACACACACACACACACACTCCTCAACATAAAAACGGGGTGGGGTCTCATAAGCTTTCCATTGGACTTTTCCTTGGCTATTCACTGATAGTCAGCAGTTATTCTCCTTAATGGTGACAGGCATGCCTGTGTCGACATACTGCCGAGCTGGCCCAAGGACCGTAAAAAGTGATAGGGAATATGAAAACTGTAGGTTTTGACTTCGGTTATGTCACCTCTTTTATCTTCTATAATTATTGTCTTGAGCTGCCCCAGGCCAGCATGGCTGCGGACTGAAAGCCGTCCTCCACCGGAGAAAAGGACTGGACCAGAAGCATGAAGTTTCATTTCAGTTCGTGTCACACTGATAGCTGAATACCCCAGTCAAATCATTTTTCTGGGTCTCCGTTTTCTCGCCAGCAACAGTCAGGGGTCACAATGCCGATAAGGGCTAGCCATTTAGAATAAAGGAGATAAGCAGGTCTGGTTGGTTCTTTGATATCCTCAGGTTTATTCCCCCCCACCCCCATAACAGAGGAGTGCCCAAATTTGATTGTTGCCATGGGAATGAGGTCCACAGTGTTTCCAGATCTGATTTTTCTAGAGATGCAGTTATATGATTTTTTTTTTAAAGGAAGTATCTCCATATCTAAGCATTGGCAACTAATTCAAAAATTTAAAAATTAAACTTTCTGTGGCCCTAGTAAAATATGTCTCAATCCCCGGGTCACCAGTTGTAACCTCTAGACGAAATGGTATTTAAAGTCTCTTCCAGTTCCGAAATTTTATACTTTAATTATCCAAATGGTCTGAATTGAAGACAGAACTGGTGTTTGAATATGAGGAAGATTTTCCTGGCGCCCAGTTCTTATATTTTGAAACAGGTGACCAAGGGAAATTGTGAAACGTCCTTCAAGTGATCTTGAAGGATAAGAGACATCTCCTTCTGTCTGGGATTAGTTAGGAGCAGTTGCCGGGAGGGGACGGATATGTTCTCTGGCAACTCTTCTCAGTTTGGATGTTGTAAAAACGGCATTTTGTGAGTTTTATTTCAAATGTCCTCAGGTCCTTTTAGGGGAGGGAGGGGGGGTGGTAGTTTGGTTTCTGATTCCCAGGGCCTCTCCCCGCTCAATTCCTGGAATCATCCTGGGGGACTCTGAACCCTGAAATGTAAAGTTTCAGTGTCTAGCTTCCCTTCTAAGGTTTAGATTCGGTTTCATAACTTGGAACTGAAATCGGGGCAGTAGTTGGGGTGTGGATGAAAATGTCTACAGCTCCGGTTGTCTGCATACTAATGAGAACCAGAGAGGCCAATAAATAAAGGTGGAGATGAGTGAGGACAAAGATAAGAGACTTTTAACCTCACTTCATTTATGCTGTAGTTCAGTACTTAAGAAAATTGATTGTGATGCCCTCCATCCATTTTCCTATGGATTAAAAACACCTAGGATGCCCACGGACATCTTTTATACACTTAGCTTGCTCAAGCCCAGAGCCAGGCATTCAGTAAGCAGATGGAATTCAATGTAGTTGCTGATTGTATCAGGTAAGTGCTGGGTCTCTTATTCCAAAGTAACCGCAGCAAAATAAATACACCACCGCCCTCAGGAAGAGCAGAAGATGGGAGCCAGAAAGAAAGCAAGAACATACACCTATTTGGTTATTAATCAAACCTATCCTGACAGCATAATGCTTATCAACTGGGGAGAGGAGGTTGAGTGAATCCCAGAGAAGCAAGCTGGGCAAAGGATTCACGTTCACGTATAAATGAGTAACACGGATCATTGACTGAGCCCAAGTGCTTTTGATGGCTAGAGCGGGAGATAGGGCTCTCTGGGGTGGTAACCTTCTCCATCACCGCTATCATCCCCCAAATTTAAGTGCTAATCTTATACCTGCGAAGGGGTGGGGGGAGCAAAAAGATCTGAGGTAGCGTATGTGGCGGTCGTGCGATGGCTGTCTCTGCAGGCATCGATTCTCTCTTTTCCCATGACAGCATGGTGAATTCCCCCTGGGGTACCACTCCTCCAGAATTTCACACGGTCTTGGTGGGCCTGGCGGTCAACTGGCAACACAGTAAATGGTTTGACCTAAATAGCAACAACCAGATTTGCTCTGAGGACTTCGAATAAGTAGAGTGACAAAAAAGAAGTCCAGAGTTCAGCCTGACAGAGCATCGGAAGAGACAGTTGATTTGTTCCCTGATGTTATTCTGGGTCCTGTCCTTTTCTGAGGTCTGACAGTTCTTTTTTTTTTTTTTTTTTTCCAGTGACTCACAGAACTATCCCATAGCCTTAGGAAAATCCTACTTTATATTTAAGTTAGGCAGTTATTTCTGTTGCTTGGGATCCAGGAAACTTAACAAGTATGTCAGTCGAACGTCTTCCTTGTGATCTCACCAGCAGAGAGCTGATGGTGAGGAAAAGACAGACTGGGAATCTTTCGATACATTATTAGAATTAATACGTGATTTGGTCAGGTTACTGTATCCAAAGTCAATATACAAAAAATCAATTGTATTTCTATACACTAGCCACAAATCATTAAAAAATAAAATCAAGAAACATATACCATTTATAATAGCATAAAAATATCAAATACTTAGAGTAAATGTAATGAATCTATAAGTATATAACCTCTGTATAGACATATATAGAATATTATTGAAACTAAACAAGACTTAAATAAGTAGACTGGTTGTGTAAGCCATTAGTTTTGGGGCAACGAGAGATTTCTGAAACGGAATCTCAGAGCTTATGTAGTCAAGGTCATCTTTTTTTTGCAGACTAGGAAAACAAGATTAGAAGGATAAAACAGCCTATTCAAGTTAGCCCAGAAAGACCTCAAGTAGCTCACCACTACCACCAGCTTGCTGCCCTTTGCTACCAATCTGGGCATCCCTGCAGCTGGGGCTGGACCATACTCCTTGTCTCCAAGGGCTAATGCTTGATAATGGCTTTGAGTTGGTTCTGCCACTTCTCGCAGGGCATTCTAGCAATGAGGTCTCTGTCTTCTTTCGCTGTATCTTTCTCGAAGATACGATTCATGGTATTCATTATTTCATGGTATTCTAGTACCCATGAAAAATAGACGGGCTAGACTCACTGTGAGATTCTCCGGCTGAATTAATCATGGAAGTCCATGTTGATTTCCAGGGTTAGTAATCGGTAGTCGTTCTTCTGATTCTTTGAAAGTAGCAGGTCCTCGCTAGGAGACTCACTTATTACATGTAGCTCAAGGGACCACAACCAATTGCATTTTTCCAGTTTCTGGTCACAGATATTGTATAAACTCCCATTTCTTCAATTCTTTCTGGAATAACCAGACTTTAGTAACCAAACTCAGACTAAGAACTGTAGTTTCCTCCCAACCCCCCATGCTTGACTTTCCCTCTGCTGTTTTTTCCTCTCTCCCATGGGTTATTTTTTCCAACTTGGGAGACAAGGAGAATGTGTATCCCAGGTAAAGTGAGGAGGGAAGGGCGGAGCCATGGCACAGACACATCAAAAGAGCCCTTTGTGCTCAGGGCACATTATTCCTGGAATCCAATCAAGTGCCCAAAAACCCAACCAAGCTTTTCAGACAGCACAGAAACCAGTCATGCAGGCCTCTTGGGCTTTGCTTTTTTAAAGCTTTATAGGGTACACTGAATTATTTGGTTGGGTCTTTTCAACCGTGTGACATTTGGATTTTCAATGGCACAAATGGAGTTGATCATCAATTATTTGGACGCTTTAATTAAAAAAAAAAACAACTTCACTGTGGATTTATGAGGGTCTGCTGGGGGGCAAGGACAAGGAGGCCTTTAGTGATTCCCTCATTTGAATGAGAGTGAGGGTTGGGAAGGTCTAGAAAGGAAGGCTATAGAATCATCTTCCAGGAAGGTCTTAAACCCAAGTTAGGGTTTATTTGAGGGAGGAGAGGCCTACAATGGAAAGGACATGAGAGAACAGAATTCTGGGACCTGCCAAATGCATTGGGGCAGGGTGTTTAATAAAAATCAATGGTTTAGCAGGGAGCCATCAGGAGCGCTCCTGCATCAATACCTTTCACATGAGAACTAGCGAGTCCAATGGATTGGGGTGGGGGAAGGGCTGGTTTCTGGAATATCTGATCAATTGAAACAGAGAGAAGAGTTTGTACGTGGAATGTTGAATGCCCAGAGGGACAGACAGGGTCAGTGCCTTCTGGTTTCAGAACAGAGAGGTAGTGAAGGCATAACATTCGCTCTCTTCCTTTTGTGGGCATGTGTGCAACCTTAGCCTTCTTCTCTGACATGGATAGGTATGATGTTCTTGAGTCTCACACACTCTTCACTTCCTGAGATCCTGAAAAGGCTCTCGCTCTCCCAGAGGGTTCCACTCTTGGGTGCATCTCCACGAAGGCACCTCATCTCAGTGACAAGTGATCTTGGGTGGGGCTGGGGGACATGGGAAAGGAAATTAGCTCTTCTCCAGAAACACCAGGAACTCCCATTTGTTCAGCCTCTTGCATCCAGGAGCCTTGGGAGAAAGAGACTCAGCACATTTAAAAAATGCGGATGAAAAGTGCTCATCCTTGACATCACAGTGCACAGCCATACCATATGCGGAAAAGAAACACGATGCTGTTCCGCGCATCTCTTGGCTGATTTCCCCACTTGGATTTTTAAATCCGGTGCCTCTAGTCGAAATAATTCAATATGAAAAAAAAAAGTCACAAAAAACTTGGATGTCCCTGATGTCTTTCCTTCTACAACGCACAAAACAGTTTTAGGAATTGTTCCTATGGTGCCAGTTGACTAGGCAGTATTATTTATCCCTTTTTGCGAAGGAAAGAAACTGAGTCTGAAGGCGCTCAAGCGACATGCCAAAAGTCATAAAATATTAGTGGGCTGGAATTTTGGCCTCCTGGAAACAGGCATTTCTCACAAAGACGTCACAATCTTATCCCCAGGATTATAGAACTAGGCTCTCCAGATGGTGCTTCAGGAAGAAATCCAGAGCATTTACAAGCGGGTTATTTGTTTCTCCTTACAGCTATCTCCATGCAAAGGTATGTATCCGTGTAGAGAAGAAGAAAATGAAATTGATCCAAATTCTTTGTAGCAAGTTTGTCTGAGATGTAGTGGTGATAGTGTTTTTCTGTCCCAAGTCAAGGGCTGGAGGGGTTGTGGAAGACACTGAAGGTAAACGTTGCTGAAGTTGATACTTGAAAGTGAAATAAGAGAACAACTGATGGAGAAGTATGGTATGGTGGACCCACTCAACATGAAAACGAGGGTGAGATTGAATATCTCCTCTCAGCCTCAGAAGATCCAGTTGGAGGGGAAAGCGTTTGGGGGGGAGGAGTCCAAAACCCAAGAGGAAGGGTTGGACCACAGCTTTCACCCCTGCGGGGAGATACGGGAGTGGGCCCTTGATCCAGGAACTTGTGTGCTCCCCAGGAGTTATCTACTTCAGTCAACCAGGAAAAACACAGGGACATCACCAGTGGGCTTCAGCAGGTGAAAGTCCAAGGACATGGTCTGGTGGATATGTTGTTTTGCCTTAGTTTTCGTCATAGAGAGAGGCGGAGACTCCATTTGGGTGTGGGTTCGTGGGGTACAGTGACTGGGCGAGGTGAAGTATTCTAGGTGACACTGCTCAGGCTCACGGCACCACTTTTCATCCCAAAACACACGGTAAAAGCCAGTCGTACTCTCATCTTTACACTTAAATTTAAGATACTGTATTGAGACAGAGTTTTATCATCTTGCTTCAGGTAACTTATATAGGCTTATAGGTTTCAGCACATCTGGGGGCTGTCCGGCGTTGAAAGATAAGGCCTGCTATATAAGTGGTGTTTATTTGGGACTCAAACCCTGAAACAGAACCAATGCATGTGATGTCCCTCCACCTGGAACGTCTTTCCCCTGGTCGTTACCTAATCGACTCGTATTCTTCATCCTATCTCAGTGTCGTAGTTCCCCAGAGATGCTTCCCTGTACCTCTCAGCCTAAATTAGGTCTTCATGTAAGAGCTACCAAAGTGTCCTGTATTTTCCTTCACAGACCTTATCACACGAAAAAGTAGTTACAAACTGTGGTAAGCTGTTTAATCCTTCTTTCTGGCACTGGTTAGTAAGGTCCTTGAAGGTAAGGACCATGTCTGTAATGCATGCTCACAGTACTTGCACTGCTGAGCAATATTTGTTTGAATGAATGAATGAATGAATGAACGAACGGTCTTGTCAGGAAAGCTGAGATTTAGTCTGGGTTCTACCACTGTCTGCCTGGATGGCTGTGGCCTCTCTTGGCTCACGTTTCCTCATCTGTTAAATGATGCTTTCGGGATGGAAATTCTGAGAACTCTTGTGACAACACTTCTCTCTGATCCATTGAAACCCACCTGTGGTTGGGTCCTTCTTTGGCAGCTTCTTCTGCTCTTTCATGCATCCCCCCCCAATGATGCCGACTCCCCAACACATTAATGACAAGGAATCTTACACTGTTGATTCCACAGCTCCTTTGGAGGGAACTACAGCTTACAAGTCGCATACCACTTCATACCACTCCACTCCCCAAGTTCCCGTTTGACGTTCTTCACGAGTCACTTGTTGACTCTTTGCTGCTGCTTCTCCCTTCCTAGTCTTCTCTCTACTGTCTGCAGCCTCCCAAAGTTCTCTGTGTTACTTAGAGCGGTTTCACACTTGCTTACACACCCTTCTCGCTCAGCTTCCTCGGTTCATATCACTGTTGCTTCTCAGATGTCTAGCAAACTGACTGCATCTCAACCTCATTGTGTGCTTCTTTCCAAGTCCGTGTCCGGTGACATTGTGTTAGGAGCTTAGGTCAGCCATGGTGGGAATACTTACCACGGAAATTGGCGACAGTCAAATTGGCCGTAAATCAAGGGTTTTCTCTCTTGGAGAAACCATTGTTACACAGTTACTGGCAGACCACTGTCTGAGCTCCTCTAGCGGGGTTATCACCCAGTTTAGGAAGTTGATTGAACCCCAAGACCCTTCCTCACTGAACTTATATATATATAGTCTTTAATTCCTCATGGTTTAAGCAGAGTAGTAGGAGCTGAGAAAGATTCATATAAAATGGTAGCTGTATTGGTCAAGGTTCCTCCAGGAAAACATAACCAGTGTCAGGTAGATCAAGACAGGAAGCTTAATATGGGAAATTAACTATATATTAAGGTTGATAGAACTAAAAGGCCACAGGGATGAAGCAAGCTCTAGATTAACAGGATGCCACTTCTACCTCTACGGCTGGGGTGACAGGGAGAGGAGGTGGTGTTACTAGATTTTAGAGGCTAGAATTGTAGACAGAGAGGCTTCCCGGTGGAAGAGGGACCCCAAAAGAGAGTAAGCTGTTGCTGGCAGCATGCAATGAGGGGAGTACCTGGGCTTCTTCTTTTCCCTTCCCTTCCCTTCCCTTCCCTTCCCTTCCCTTGGCCAGTGGGAGGCCTTGGCAGGCCTTAAATCCAAGCCAGTTGGAATGGAGTTTGGGAAATGGGGCAAGCGGGGGAGGGGCAGCCCCCTATGATGCAGAACAGGACAGAGCAGGGCTGGCAATGAATCTGACAACAAACAGGCAAATCACCACCCTAATAACTCATCATTTTCTGGATAATAATATCCCTGAAGGGACATCCAGTGCCTTCAAGGGTACAGCCAGTCACATGGCTTTCCTCAAGTCCCCCATCAAGCCTCACTCTACAAACCCAGACAACTCCTTGAGTCTGGCTTCCAAATCCATCCTCCAGCAAGGAGAGACGAAGTTCCAAAAACTCATTGTAAGATACTGACAATTCTAATATGGCTTCCTAAAACTGATCACAAGGACCAGGGACGACCACCTTTATGGAGAGATAGAAGTTTCCCCATCTTTTACTAATGGAGCATAAACCAGAGACATTCTTTTTTTCCCTGTCTTCCTTTTATTCACTTATTTCTTATTTTCTAAGAATCCAGGTGCCATACCAGATACTGAGGTTACAAAGGTGTTTTAGAGCTTGTCCTCGGAGAACTTACAGCACGGAGGGGAAGCAGATTATCACGAGCAGGGGCCAAGGGCCTGGACAATGGGGGATTTACAGACTAATCCTAAAGAAATACCCACTTCTGCTTCTTGGCCTGCCTTCACCTGGGCCAGCAGTAACGGTAGACCATGGGTCGCTGGGGCTCTTCTTAGAGCTTCTTAGAGCTTCAGTGGCTCCCTGGCACTTGGACACTTTGGGGTTAATCCCTTTCTTACTCATGTGAGGCTCATCTTCCCCTGGGCGTATCTCTCCATTTGCCCTTGAGTAAATACTCATGCTTTTCCACTTGGCTCTTCGCTCGTCTTCCCGTGGGGGAGGGGTAGTTTCAGCATCTCGTCTCTTGTATGGCCAGAGGCTGTAAGTCTAGTGTGCCACCAGCTCCACAAATGTCAGATGTCTCCCCTGCCTGCAACCCGAGTCTCACTTTGAGGCCTAGATGGGGGCTGGTCCTAGTTAGAGAGCCCTGTCTGCGCTCTGGTGTGGACCTGCCGACCCTCTCCCAGAACTGGGGCCCCGTGTGGCGTCTGTCATTCCAGCGTGTCATGGGATGCCAGAGTTAGCCAGGGCTTTCCACTCAGCCGGGATCTCCCGTTTGTGCTGTCCTCGAGATTCGGACACAGAGAGCAAGAAATGAAGAGAAACTGAAAATGAGAGCGTCTGGAGAGCGGCGAGGAGGGGAGACAGAGACACAGACAGAGACAGAGACTCTTTCCTCCTGCCACAGTGTCAGTGGCAAACACTGGGGAGAGGACGTTCCCTGTGTGCTCTGAAATTCCAGGGGAAAACACTTGTGCTGCTGCTTTAAAGAAACTCAAAGAACCACATGTGTAATCCAATTCTGTGATTTGGGGTGCTTTCACTGTCGGAGGCGGGCTTCCAAGAAACTCAGCTTGCCTCAGGATACAGAGGGCCTGGATTTCAATACGTTGTGGAGTTACCTGATGTTCCAATTATGAGCCACCAAGAGCCCCTGCAGGAGCAGGATGCAGGAGGTGACGGCCGGAGCCCTGGATGCAGGGCAGGAGGACATGTTGGCTGCTTCCTGCCTATGTGCGCTCGAGCAAGGCCCTCATCATCTGCTCATCGGTGTCGTCATCTGCACGGGGCCATGAGGAGTATCCTGGCCAGTTTACTCAGGTCTGTTGGGAGGCTCGGCCAAGTGGAAGCACTTTAGAAATTGGAGTGCAGTACAGCCACGCAAGGGGATACCACGTAAATGACATTTCCTGGTAGGGTTCGCTGCCTTCCCCAAAGTGGGGGTCAGCTTACGAAAGCCACCCTAGTGGATGAAATGGTCCCTCCTCTCTTCTTTTTCTCTTTACTGAATTAGGAACAAAACCCTCGTGGCTCGGGCGTGAAGATTGCTCAACAGTGCGTCGAACTTAGAAATGCCTACAAAAATTCCACTCCACTCTGTTTACATGGCCTGCCTTGTGGGGGGAGGAAGCCATAAAGGTTTCTCCAGAAGGAAGCGTGTGACCCGGACCTCGTGGGTTAGGATTTCGACAGACTGGAGGCTCTAGCAGCCACGAAGAGCACAGGAAGAGAGTTTCTCAGGTTTTCAAGGGTGTGCCGTGCCACCCAGTCGCTGAGCGTTTGTGTGTACGTGTGTCTGCGTGTGCTGGTGCATTTATTAGAGGATGTGGTGGTGGCTTAGGGCAGGTGGGTTTCCAGGGCCAACAAACTGCTTGCTTTTCGAAAAGAGTAGAGTTTTCCTTGGCTCCGCTGCCAGCTGCTTTATCTGTTTTCGTTTCAAAAGATGTGTTTCCAAAGCACCATTTCCTGAAATCTTTTGGCTGCAGCCAGGTATGAGATTCCCAGTTGCAAGCCCAGAGAGAAGGTGAGCTGCCAGGGAGAAGTTTACAATAGGGCGGGTCGTCCAGAGGAGCGCCGGCTGAGGTCTTGCCAGGGAGTGGAGAGGGAGCCAGAAACAAGGACCCTCCATGGGAAAAGTTCTCCCTCCAGCTCCGACTGCAAAGTCGTGTCTAAGAATTTTAGTGTGAATATCAGACTGGGTTCTTGTAATTGAGGAGGGGATATCGGACTTCAGGTTTAACAGAGGGAGACAAGTTGAAGTGAGTCCTTTCCCATGAAGCCTTTCTGCTCACCTCCCTTATATCCCTATGTTTAGCGTCCGCCCTGTCTTATCTTGACCACGTCTTTGTGCCCTTCCTGCCGTTTGAGTAAATATCACAACTACCCTACTGGAACTTGAGCTCTGAGCTCATGTCATATTTACTTGTAAATTCTTCAGTGTCTAGACAACAGTGCCTTGAACAACTGTTGGTGCTTAATAAATGCTGGTGGTGTAAATGACCCAATGGTGGAAGCCTAGAGCTATTAACAAGGTTTTGATTAGAAATTTATTTATTTCACATACATTTATTGACATCTAAATATGCCAGGCCCCGTTGCAGGCAGTGGGAAGAGGCTGGGAACAAATGACACATGAAGATAAAAGGAATGATCCTAAAGATAACTTCTCTCTCTCTTTTTTTTTTCCTACTTTTTGTCTCCCTGGTTTTTGAGAAATTTTTGGCTCTGCTCAGGTCCCTGTCTTGTCATTCCCATATTCCTGGCCCCTTGGCCCTGTCCAGAGCCTGTCTTAGGCTTTGGGACTTATCTTGTGGGTCCTCCATAGGTCTGTAAATAGCCCAGGCTAGTTAGTAAACTGAGTATCTCTCTCAGGTCCCCTATCTGATCTAAACACTCCAAAATAGGATTTTTTTTTTTAATTTTTTTTTTTTCAACGTTTTTTATTTTTATTATTTTTGGGACAGAGAGAGACAGAGCATGAACGGGGGAGGGGCAGAGAGAGAGGGAGACACAGAATCGGAAACAGGCTCCAGGCTCCGAGCCATCAGCCCAGAGCCTGACGCGGGGCTCGAACTCACGGACCGCGAGATCGTGACCTGGCTGAAGTCGGACGCTTAACCGACTGCGCCACCCAGGCGCCCCAAAATAGGATTTTTTTAAAACCAACTCCCTGGCTATTAAGCTGATAAGAACAGATACTACACTTGAGCTTAGCCAAAAGACCAAGAAGCAATCCTAGTTTCTAGCTATCAAAGCTTACACGCTTGGATCATAGCTAGTCCTGGAGACAAAATCTCCATGTTTCTTAAGATGTTTCTGAATGTTTGCCTCAAGATGAAACTTAGATTAAAATGGAAAGCTGTCTTAGAGGACAACAGAAGTTGCCAAAGAACCATAGGTGGATGTATGTGGCAAGAGAGGAGCAAAGGTAGGACCATTCTACATGGAAGAGTGCTGGCTTCATAGCAGAATCCTCTGTTTCTCCCACGAAGGCTGGTGGTCTGCAGCTCGCAGTGGGGGAGAGTCCTGAAGAATACAGGCTCGGCAGATGGCATGTTATACTTGGTTATATTTGCAGAAGTGGGAGGAGCCTGCGAGTTTATGAAGTTCAAACTCCTTCAAGCTCAGAAAGGAGATACACCCAAGATCATGGCAATCACATGGCCTCCTGATGTCGCAAAGGTTTTAGTGCTTAAAATCAAAATGGGGAGAAGAAAGTACCCTTTGTCTCTAATTCAAACAATCCGAGGAATTCTCCAGAGTTGCAAGAAGTACCAGCCCAGAGTAGATTTGAAACCTGGCTGTATGAAGAACAGTCGAAGAACGCAAGCATGCCTGGTCATGGAAGAGGGGACAGTGGGGACACGGGAGGTGACATCGGGCTGTAAAGGGCTGACACAAAGAAGGGGCTTATGTTTTTCTCCTGTGTGGTTCCACAGGACTGAGCTGGGCTTTGTGGGTCCAAGTTACAGAGAGGGAACTTCTTCTTGAGCTCAAGGGAAACCCTTCCTGCTGCCTGACAATGAAGTATACACAAAAGTAATGAGTTCTCTGCCAGTGGAAGTTCTCAAGGGGAGACTAGATGGGAACCTGGCGCATTGTCGAGGTGGCGTTTACCCCAAATGGCCCCTTAGAATTTGAGATGAACGTGGTGCGCGTACCCCTCTGTCTGACGATGGTTCTGGTAATTAGGTGCCAGGATGGCCATTGATGTTATCATTCTCAGAAGGGTAGAGCTGCTGCACTGCCCTCTTCTGACTTCGGTGTGCCACAGTCTGAAGTTGCTGAGTGTAGCCTCATGGAGGGCGAGTAGGCTCAACCTCCCTCGTCAACTGACCAATGATGGCAGCTCCTGGAGGCTGCATGAGGGGCGACTTGCTACAGCAGGAGACGTTGTGGTCCACGTAGCCACGTCTTGCAGGACTGGCAACCTGCCAGATATATACCTGCCATCCCCCGTCATCTCCGTTCTTTTTCTAAACAGAAGCCTTTTGGCTCCATTCCTTCCTCTTGCTACAGTTCCCCCTGGTCTGTCTCTCCTTTCTCTTCTACTTGTTCTAGACAATGGCTCCTTTCCTCTTCTATGAAATAGGCGTCTCTAGGACCATGTCATTCATAAAAGCAGGGCACTGGGACAGGAGGGGTGAGCTAAAGGAGTCCAGGAATCTCCCTTTCCCTTTCACCTTCCCTTCTGCTATTAGCTGGACTGACGCTGAAACCCTGTGGGGCCTTGTTAAAATGCAAAGACCATCCCATCCCCACCCAGGAGGCAGTTACCCAAGTAACAGCTAGACACGGATTATGTAGTACAGATTGTTTCTTCTAATTCTTTTCCTCTGAGAGTATGGGGGCCCGGGTGAGGAAGTTGAGAAGAAAGAGGGAGAAGTCAGGGTCTAAGGCAGGGCAGGGAAGGGAGCCACGAGGGCTGGGAACTTCCAGACCTGTAAACTGTCTCATTTGGAAGGGGCCTTGGTAGTCTGGTCCGACTTCCTCTCTGTGTAGATGCAGAAACCAAGGACCCCAGAGGCAAACAGGTTTGACCAATGTCATGGGTGACAAAGGCACACTCCCATCTTTAGGAGTCCTTGAAGGTTTCTGCCCAAGGGTCTTCCCAGGGTGGAAGTGAGTTTCCTCAAGTTGGAAAACTTGGGTACATTGTGGTCACTGCAGAATGACAGAAAGCAACATAGGGCTATATCTTGACTTGAAACTGTGTCAGGGCTAATCAGTGCTCCTTCTCTGGTTCATGTATTTTGGAGAAAAACAAATGGATAGCCATTTCCTCCTTCATAGCAAGTGTAGGAAACACTAAAGGATGCTCTTGAGTTTCTATCTCTGGATGACAGATCTTATGTTACACATCTTCTCAGGCCCTTATCTTCAATATTTTTGCCTGTAGGATTCCCGGCACAAAGTAGGTACTTCCCACATGCTTTCAAAGTAGGCTAAAAATCCACCCCTCCCACTTGTGGGGTGTGTGTGGTGGGGAGAGGAGATACAGATATTGAGATCCTGGAAGACATTGCCTACTATTCTATGGATTCATTATGCATCTCATAATAGAACTTCTCAGACAAATGGCAGAGGTTGGGACCATTTACTGCTCATTCCAAGGACTTAGTCGAACAGCAGTGAGGCGTCCTTGCTCGTCTAGGGCTAAAGTTGTCCTGTATAACCATATCACCACCAACCAGGGCAGAGACTCGAAATGGTCCTGTAATCCCTTTCTCCTTTGGGGGAGATTGTCAGTGTGTTTTTTTCTTTTTCAACACTCAAAATCGCAATTGTTTATAGTAACTAGAGATGGCAGAACCTGGCTGAAGGGGGAAGGCTGAGTTTTATCTAACCCCTAATTTAGTTCTCTTAAGTTTGTCCAAGTTCCTGAGACGCTTTCCCCCTGTAAGTTAAACCGTTGTTTGTCAAGGGAAATATAAATTAAGAGCTCTATTTTCTGAGTTAAATGGAAATTTGGTCCAGGGAAGCAGACTTTTGCTATGCTCCTCTGATCTCCAATATAACATAGGAACTGGAGGCAGTGTATGACTTAGACCTGATGAGTTCTGGAGGAATCCAAAACTCAAGGAATGTGGGAGTTATGCAGAGCCAGGAACCCAGCCTAAATTTGACTCATCAGAGCTTTTAATAATCAGGTCGGAAATTCCATGGCATTATTGAAAGGAGCAAATCTCTTTCCCTTTACACAAAATGGATTCTGAAACTATCCATAGTCTTGAATTGGACTCCTGGATGGATGAGCCAAATGCTGTGCCCGGATCAGGAACAGCGACGCCATGGTCATCCCCGTGTTTATTGTAGAAGGGGCGCTAAACTTCTAGGACTACGTGAACTGTCCAATTATGGATTTCTGGATTGTATGATTTGGAAAACACACAATTAAGGGGATAACTCTGGCCAAACCTGAGTTTGTAAAACTGGTATAGAGCCAATAAGAAGTAACACAAACCTTCTTCAACTTCTCTTTGCAGGGCTAGAAATGATTTGCAAGCTTTGAGTCTCCACAGTGAAAGGCAAAGATATTGGAAATCATGTGGTTTAATGGACATTCACAAAGCACTACATTCTAACTTCAGCACCTCCCCGATCTGGTGACCAAGCCAATAAGCCGGTATTTCCCATGGTTACCTTCACAGACCTCAGGAAACATTAAAAACAGATGATGAGCAAAACTACTACAGAGTATTAACAGGCTGAAAACAACAGCCCTATTTAGCTAAATTATTAAAAGCCACCACAGATAATTCGAGTAAGTCCCCCTGGGATAGTATTTCTCAAGAGTGGTCAGTGGCTGACCACCATTTAAAAAACACACTTGGGGTTAAAATGCAGATGTCAGGACTCTACTTCCAAATCCACAGGTTTCTGGCAGGATGGGAGGGCCGTACCCAGGGGTCTGCATTTTGAACAAAACGTGGCCGCAGACTGGATGGATGGTCAACTTTGCACATACACGTACTAAGATTTTTTACATACAGTAGGTGCCGTTGTGAGTAACCAATACAGCTTGTTTTCAGAGAAGTGCTGACTTGACGTCGCTGTGGGTTTTTGATGTACTCTCTTAATCAATAGATCTTAATCATAAGGCATTGGCTTCTGAAATTTCTTGGCTTTAAAACATGATAGTCACGCTTAGAAAAAGTCGGGAGCCACACTCTAGAAGAAGTAAGTGTTCAGGTGCATAATATTGACAGCAGCATCTTTCTGAGACGACAGATGGGTTCAGAGGAATGGACACTCACTGGAGGCTTCCCAAGTGCTCAACACCGAGCTTCCCCGCTATTGACGCGGCTGGGCTCCGGTGCAGGTCGGAGGGTTTGAAGTTCAACTTCTTATCTACAGCTATCTTCTGGGAGAGAGGAGAGCAGGAATGTTCTGACCTTATGGGGAGGATTGATACCACGAGGGCGAGCAGGGAAAGGACTATAGAAGCCAGAGATATTTAGATTTAAGGGGCCTCAATATTTTGCAAAGGCTTGCTCTGCCCATAGATCTCAAATACACGTTACCTGGCTGTGGCCCTCGGCCCACGGCTGTGATCATGCATGTTATGGCAGGAGCTCCGGGCTGGGCTGGAATTAAGGAGGTGGGAGGAGGCCTGGGGCTGGCAGAAGCGCTTCTCCTGAGTGATCCGAGGCCTGGAGAATTATGACTCGGGGATGAGGTGGAAATTGGCACCTCATGGCTTTGTGAGCCTCTTCTGACTCGTGCCTTCCCCTTTCAGGACGCCAAGTTGCAAGATTAGCTCTATTGCTTTGGGGCTGGACTTGGGCTTTGGAAAACTGGTGACTCCTCAGTGTCACAGCCCTACCGCACCCTCTCCCCGCTGCCCTCTGTGTTGACCACCCAGCCTGCACATACTACCTCCCACTCCCGGGACAGCCCTGTGGCCTGACCTCTGAAGCAGAGGGCTGGGGAGTCCTGGGGGCAGTCCCGAGGTTACCTCAGGACACATCTCTCCAATGCTGTCCTCTGGGGCTTGTGTGAGGAAGTCAGGGGTCCCTTCCAACTCGGCTCTTCCTCCAGCTCACCGAGCACACGGATGTGTCATAACTCAGCAGGAGCAATTTTGGAGAAACAAAGCATCTATACCGCTCAGATTAATTTGTCACTGTTTTTTAAGAGCTGAAAATGGCTATTTTCTACAGTCCTTCTCTTAATGCTAGGGGTATTGAAAGTTCATCACCTCTTTTTCTGGATATTTATAAACACAGCAGAAACGTTCCAAGATGTTAACTGACTTCTCCCCTCCAATATGTACTCCATCCATCCCCCTGGCCCCTACGTGTGTATGTGCATGTACGTTCGGGGTGTGCACACACACACGCTCATGCATACACACATGTACAGGCACACACATCCTTTTCGACCCAGTGGAATGTTCCCAGGGCAAGGTAAGGCTAATGCAGTGCCGGAGAACAGAAACAAAGGTTCTCTGTGGCTTTAGTCTTTTTTTTTATTATTGAGCTATAATTGACCTATAACATTCTAGTAGTTTTGGGTGTACAACTCAGTGATTCAATATTTGTATACGCTGCAAAATGATCGCCACAATAAGTCTAGTTACCTCCCATCACCACAAAGCCCACAACCTTAAGGAAATGGAGAAGAGGGGACACAAAGCATTGTAAAAAAATTCCTGGGGGAACCGCCGTCAGAAAATATCCCCCCCCCCCCCCCCACAGACAGACGTGGAGAAGAAAATGGACAGGAAAGTAATGAGGTTTTTTACCTTTGCTGGATGCCGGAAAGAGAAGCCCTGCTTCTGAGACAGAACCTCAGGTTGGGAATGTCTATGCTGTGAATCTAGCTGCAAGTGCCCTACGGATGCTTCCAGGCCTCAGTATAGCACACAGGCAGCAGAAAGGGGGTACATCCGCAGATTGCAGAATGGGAAGTCTCTGGGCCTGAATAGGCAGGTACTGGGAGCAAAAGAACGCAGAAGCGATCTGCTTGAACTGATGGCCAGTGGTGACCAGGTATGCAAAGAGTATCTCTGTCGACGCTCATATGGATAGATGGTTTGAGGTCTGATGGGCCTTGGTCCTCTGTGAGCCCCAAAGTTAGTCCCTGCCTTAGGGAAAGGATTCTTGACAGGATTGTGTGCAAACGCATCAGGATAACACCTGAAACCATAAATTCAGTTGCTATCCCCCCAAAGGAGTCCATGTGCTGTGCTTGGCCCTGAGGTTCAGCAGAGCTGGTGGCCACTCAGTCCGTGTGTCTTTATTGAACACTTGTGATGCTTACTGGAGCCCTTTTCAGGCTTGGAGGAGACTCCATAGTCACTTAGGGTTGAGGCCCCTTTTACTGCAGCAAACTTCAGAGTCAGGGCCAAGGAAAGGGTATGTTAATGTGTCCTAGTCACGATATTTTCTCTTGAATCTGCGTGACTTGGAAAAACGTGAGTGAGGACAGATGAGAAAGGCAGAGAGAAATATAACATCTGAATATTTCTGGGTTCACTCATTCTGCCGTAAAATACTCAGAGCCATAAATGAACGTTTATGCTAATCCTTTCGTCTTTTATTTGATTCCTCAGATGTGTTCCTTCTAAAAAAGCAATTTCGAAGGTGGGGAGGGGTAATCAATTTATGCCATTGTAATGTGGGCATCTTCCCCAGAAGTCTAGGAAATGTCTTGCAGATTTCAAAGGCTTCTTAACCTTTTCTGACATTTAAAAGCAAACAGAAACTCTGCCAGATAAAAGTGAGCTGAAAACAACGGTCAAGTTGATGTCCAACTGGAAGGAGCCTGGTTCCTCCAAATTCCTTCCCTTTTACACACAGTCCATTATGAAATGGCACCCCAGAACACTGATATTTCTCTCTTAAAACACACACACACACACACACACACACACACGCACACACACACACACATTAAAATTGTTTATTGTGGCTAAAATAAGCCCAGGGCAGACTGTCAACAGAGCATTGTCCAAATAATGTTTTATCCTTTTTTTTTATCATTAGGGTTTTAAGGGTGGGATTTCAAAACTGGGAGGATTAGAACAGGGCAGTTGAGAAATTTACAGCTGAGTACAGACTATCTCTCTCTCACGGACTCGCTCGCTACCCCCTCCCTCCCCATGTCTTTAACAAGTTAGCAGCATGTGGCTTGCCCTTGTTCCAGCAGCGATTATTAAAATAGAAAACACCTTTGGCCATAAACACAAGTGAAAATTGAAACACGCTCCTGAAAGTTTATTATTTTTTGCTTCAATAACTTCACCCTACATGGAGAACTTTATTTGCCTCGGGAGGTCTTCGGGTTAGGTAATGAAAAAACATGGGGGGTTAGGGGATCCCAAGCCATCAGGGTTGGGAGGCAGCTGGGGGTGGCCTGCATCTTGGCTTTGGGCCTTGGGCGCTGCTCAGGCGTGGAGGCTTTCACGTGCTGGAGCCCGCTTCCCTGCTCTCTCTCTCCTTGGGGCTACCCTGCCTTTAGGGTCATGTCCGGGGAGCTGGGCACTGAGCTGGTTTGAAGCCAGTCTGCCCCTCTGCTGGCTTTCTGGCCCTGCTTTCGAGTCATCTGGCTGATTCTATATGCTTCCTACAGCTTTGCTTTGACTTAAGGCACTGTTAGCCCCTGACTGGAATCTTCCACACTTCCAAACTCAAAAGGGATATGGGAGGGGGTGGGAGAGCAGATATTGAGGGGACGAGGAAGAGACACAGGAATGAGAGGAGAGGCCCACAATCTAAGAGTAGTTGAATTGGGATAGCTGACTTCTGAGAAGAGACTGGACTATAATACCTGATAATGATCTTTATTTCTACAGAAAGAGAAAAAAATATTTGAAATACAAGAGGTGGACTTTACTTTATGCAAGAGAGAAATAAACTTCTCCATTTACATGACAGTTATTTCAGTTTTCTTGTCACTTGGAGCCAGACCTGGTCCAATATGTGTAGTTGCCCATTCCAGGGTATAGGCTCTCACCCAGAGACCGAACACAAAGTTTGAGGGTAAGCCTTCTAGGAGCAGTGTGATAATTCTACTCCGTAACATTCTTGGGGACCAGGGCTCCAAAGAGCTCATCACTCCACCATCCTTGGAATATGGCCCTTGTCATGATGGCCCAAGATGGCATCGTCCGTATTCAAGGCAACAGATGGAGAAAGGGATGGTAAAGAATGGGCCACAGGGGCAGGCCATCTGTCTCCTAAGGAGTGTTCCAAGGAACTGTTACATGACACTCAGCTTATATTCTACCAGCAAGAAGTTAGCCCCTTGGCCACACTTAATTGTAAAGGAGGCTGGAAAGCTCATCTTTATTATGAGTACCAATATGCTCAGCTAAACGTCTTATTATTAATGAAGAAAGAAAGAAAAGTGACTAGAGAACACAAGCAGCCTCTGCCACCATAGTTAATAGAAGTCCAGTCCTTGCCTGTCTTATTCACCTGTGTTGGGCTCATCATTGTGTTCTTTCCGTTGTTCTGTGAATCAATGTCTTCATCATTTCCTCATTCGTTTGATCTCTGACTTTTTGTTAGCGTTGCTCCCCTGTGCTTTCACGTGGATTCCTATTCTTTGTCCCATCAAAATCTTCCTTGAGGCAACTTTGCATGAAACCTGCCAACCTTATGCTGGAGACTCAGAACTCAGAGCAAATAATATGAGGAGAAAGATGTCAAGCGTATTGACCCTTTTTGTAGCTTTACCAGTTTTTTTTTTAAGGATCTGAGCACAGGAGTATGTGTCATTTTACATAGCTTATTTTGCACTCATCAGTGTGGTATAAACCCAGCTAGCCTCTCAAAGTCTTCCTGGGAATGGATTGAGACCAGACTCTCCTTTGGATTCTATCTGGCTCAGGAACTGGTGTTTCGTTTCCCTGGGGTGTTGCATGGTCTCAGCCCCTCATCCTGAGTAGCATGACTCATACCCCATCAAATATCCCTTTTACTTGGTCGTACTCTCCTGCTGCTTCTCTCCTGTCCATGTGAGGCGTTTCTGGCTGCCTCCCTTTCCAGCATAATTAAATCCAGTAGGCCTTCCAGTTGACCTCATGAGTGTGAGTTAAGCCCATTTATGAAATATGAAATAATCCCAAATGCTCATGATCCAGCTTTCCCAGGGGGCTGTGGAGGCGGGTCATATGTTAAGAGCTTCCTGCTGGAGATGCTGCAGGGAAGACAGATGTGGCGTCCCTGGAGATGAACAGTGCCTTCCATGGACTGAGTTCTGGTCGTGATGGTTCTCAGTGTTCCCCAAGAGCCCTCTATCATCTCCCTGTCTCACTTCTCTTTCCACTTGAGGGTACGTGCTCTTACTTTGAACAAGTGAGAAAAGCCAAGATCATGTCATGTCATTCTGGGCTAAGTGGTTTGTTACTAAACTCTTCATTTTGATCTGAGGTGATGGGACAGAATTAAACTAACTGATCTAGATATACTTGAAGTCCTTGCTTGCATGCCTTGGTCAAAGGCATGGGCAAATTCTATCCAAGATTCAAGGTTACCTTGGCTTCAAGAAAGAAATGGAAGAAAGAATGAATGACTCAAGGCACATCAGCTCCATTGGGGAAATAGAGTTCAAAGACCCTGGCACATAAGGGATAGTTGGTACACAGAGGCAGTCATGAGGTATATCAGAGACAAGGCCTGGGAAAAGTCAACATCACCCATTACTTGGCTCTCCTTTTGTAGAGAAGAGACTTCTGCTCCCTCCTAGGGGAGGGAGCAGAATTGGAGGGACACTTCTAGCACCTCTTTGCATAACCCTCACCTACTGCTTGTCCCCTCTTCCTGACAAGCAAGGAGGGAGAATGACTCATTGATTAGTGAGATCATATCCAAGGTCACTGCTTTTGGTGGCCCTTCTCTCATGGTAACTGGCTCAAAATTTGTTCTGCCTTCTCTACTATTCCCAAGATAGATCCTTGTATGTATATTATGGGGGGTGGGAGAAGGTTGTAGAAAGGAAATTTCCTATAGAACTTTCTGAACCAAAGAAGGTTTGAGTCACGTCCTCCAACACAGTAAACCAGAACTCCTCTATTTGGGGGCAGGGAAACAAAGCTAATGCTTCCTTTGATCCTCATCTGAGTCCTGGTTTCAATTTTGTAGGAACCTGGGGGTGGGGGAAAGAAGGCATGACAATAATTGGCTGTATGCCTGGCCTGCAGGCCCCACTCCTAAAAAGCCCTCCTGGCATAGGGCTTCTGTTGAATGTTTCTCCTTCACTCCAGGATAATTCTGTCATCTTCTGTTGTACTTATGAGTCAATAGGGAGGGCAGTAAGAGGAGGAGTGAAGGTCAAGAAAGGTAATGTAGACTGGGAAAGTTTTGTGTGACAAAAAGGTGAATGTGAGAGTACACAGAAGTGTGTTGAGAAGTCAACACTTCGTCTTCTGTCAGTCCTGCACTTGAATCCTGATCTCACTTCCTTCTAGCTGTGTGGCCTTACAAAACTTCTCAGACTTCTCTGTGCCCCAATTCTCCAAGCTGTAAAATGGGTAAATTATGGTGCCTACTCCACGGGATTGTTTTGAGGATGAAGTAAATTATCTAGGGTCAAATGCATAGAAGGTATTGGGTAAGTGTTGGCCATCACCACTGCTGTCATCATAGTCACCCTCCCCACTGTCACAGCCATCATGAACGTGGCATTCCTAGACAAAGGCTTAGGTCTGACTTAGCTGGGAAATAAGACTCAGGTCTTACGCTTTGAAGGAGTTGCAGGGATAGTGTCAAGGTTCAGGACCAAGAAGTGACATACTTGAGTTCCAGTCCCTGGGTTTGACCTTTGGCGGCGATTCCCTCTCCGAGTCTCATTTTACATAGCTGTAAATAAGGAGTTCGGTGTTCAGTGACTCCCAGATGCTTGTCTAGAGACTGGGGCTGGGTTCGGCAACCGAGACTTACCTGGGAGCTTGTTACCAATGCAGATTTCCTGCCCACCCCCCTCATATTCTTATTAGGTGGGTCTGGGTGGCTCCAGAGCCTGGATTCTTACAAAGTTTATGCTGGGATCCTCCTGTACTGCGCTTGCAATTGGGAATCACGGCCCCAGGGCATCATGAGTCCTAAGCTCTTAAGTGCTCTGGTTGTGTTGCAAGATGCATGTGAAGGGATGGAAGGAGGGGGTGATTTGAAAAACAAGTGACGGAGTAGAAGTCAGTTGGCAGAAACTTAGCGAAGGATTATCCTTTACCATTTTGCTCATGCAAAAACCAAGGGTTTCAGCCCAAATGCATAACAGACCTCAATTCTGCATTTTGCCAGAGCCAGCCTGACCCATTATCCTCTGTTCTGACACACAGAGCCAGGAACTGTTGTTACTGCCAACACCAGGTCCCCGGAGGAAGAGGAACTGCCCTAGATAAGCACGAGGAATCATCTTCCCAAGGCCCGTTCCCAACATCTCCCTGTCCCTTGGCCAAACGTTCATTTGATTAACCGGGATCTTTGGCGACCAGGATCAACAAAGAGCATCCATCTTGTCACTCTAACATGGGGTGAGGCTGTTCTCAAACTCTCCCATCTCTGACTCTCTTTCCTTGGCAAACAAGATGGCTTTGCTGTAATCCCACAGTGTCTTTCTCTTTAATCCAAAGAATGAAACAGAAAAACAACAAAACAAAAAAAATGGTTCCTTCCACCATATAAACTGGAACCTCTTTCATCCATTGAATGACATGGTTTCTTGCTTCTTCCCTTCACCATGGGGACAGGGTGGAGCCCACATTCCCTTGAGGAACCCAAGGTCACGACATTCATGGTGAACAAACTGCAGCCTCTAGAATGCATTTCCAATTAACACACACAAAGCGTTTCCTACTGTCTCTTAAATTATGGTTCTATATTTATCACTGCCAGACCCTCCCTCCCTTCCCAGCTCCACCCCCCCTCCAAGGTCCCCGCTCTCCCTTTAATCATTTGCAGAAGTGTTTCCATTCTTTCTTTCCATTTTCGGAACCGATTTTGTTATAAGTCGAATGTAATTGTTGCTAACATTTTGATTTCCCTGTTCAGTGAGATTTACATGACACTGAGGTTTTGTGATATAATTCTTCATTTGCTTCCAAGTTTTCTGTTGGGCGTTTAATCTGTGCAGAATTTCATTACCGTCTGATTTACTGTGGCCTCAACATAAGGAAAGACTTTTCAAATGTCAACATTTTCCCTCTTTCCCTTCCTTTCTCTCTCTGTCATCCTTCTACACACACGCACACACACACACACACACACACACACACATATGCATGTGCATGTACACTTTTCTCTCTCTCTTCTTCCTCTCCTCTTTTCTCCTGTCCCCTCCCTACCTCTCCCCCTCTGTCTCTCTCCCACGTCTTCTGTCCATATCCCCCCTCCCTCCATTGTTTTTGAGTTTCAAGGTTCACATCTGATGGACTGACATCTTGGCTTTGTCTGCCGTTCCCAATCATTCCTCAGAGAGCTCCTGTGAGCACACGTAGGGGTCTACTCTCTGGGAGACGAGGGAGCCTCTCCTGTTAGGGGAGTTATATGGGAGATCTACACAATTGGCCCCAAAGTCCTGTTGAATCCCAAGACCTAAATTATGGTTCTATATTTATGACAAGGGTCTGGCTCTGAGACTACTGGAAGATGTAGATGGGCCTTGGCTTCCTAAGGGGACAGAATCAGGAAAAACTTAGGGAAATGTTTTTTTTTTTTTTTTTTTTTTGCATAATAGTTACATAATGGTAAACCTATAGCATGTGCACGCATGTGCGTGTGTGTATGTTTGTGTGTGTGTGGAGAGAAAGAGAGAGAGAAAGAATTCCCATCAGGCAGCAAGACTCTGCCTCTGCTTCTTATCCCCATCTACCCATCAGACCCTTGGAAGGTAGATGCGGATCTTCACAGAGGTAGGGATTTTCGCAGAGGTAGGGAATTGAGCTCCTCAACCCTACCCAAAGGTTAATTTTTGTCAGCCATGTTTCGTTTCAAGGCCCTTTGTCCTTTTCACTGTTTTCCTAATACTCTTTTCCCTGCTTTTTAGTGACTTTCTCCCCTCATTTAAACCCATTTGCCTTGTCCTTCTTTCTCTTCCTTTTTCCTCCACTTCGACCATTTCTGTTGTGACTTACCTCTACCTGCTCACTTGTCAAAATTTACCCATTCTTTGGGGCTTAACTGTCCTGAGTCCCAGGGCTTCTTTCTTTTTTCGTGGTGTGACTGGGGGACTAAGAAGTTGATGGATTGCATTTTCATGCTTTAATAAATGCAGACAGACCCGGAGAAGCATTCTGGCTGGTGGGAAGTCTGGGCCTGTAGAAAGCCCACCACTAGTTACATTTTGCTCAAAATATTCAGAGGGCATCTTGCCTTATTAAACCAGGGAGGCAAAAATCGTTCTTGTGTCTACAAATCTCCAGTGGGTAGCCAGAGAAGGAAAGGCCCACCCAGAATCTCCCAACTGAGTATTTAAAACAATTTTTTAAATTTTTATTTACTTTTTTAGAGACAGAATGAGAGAGAGAGAGAGAGAGAGAGAAATCAGGCGAGGGGCAGAGAGAGAGGGAGACACAGAATCCAAAGCAGGCTCCAGGCTCTGAGCTGTCAGCACAGAGCCCGACGTGGGGCTTGAACTCATGAACTGTGAGATCACAACCTGGGCCGAAGTTGGACCCTTAACTGCCTGAGCCCCCCCCCCCCCAGGCAACCCTCCCACATGATTATTAAGAGACCATTTTGCTATAGTTTTCTTTTGCTTTCTTAAGACCTTAGGATTCTTACCTGCACCCTTGTTTGTTGAAGTTGGTGGGTGCCTGCTGTGTTCCTCCCTCATTGACGTTCCCACTACCTACTTGATGTATCTGTTGGATTTCACTGAATTCCCGGCTTCAGGGAATGAACATGAGAGAACTCATTTTTTTGTTTTTAACTCTTGGGACACCTGTGTCTTAAGCTACATACTCTGGGCTAACCTGAATGATTCAGGAATGCCAAAAGCCAGGAGAATTAAAAATCCGGTTCCTCTGTTATGGGGTTACTATTGGCCTGAGGAAGCCCCTACATTTCTAACTTGACCCAGGGCCTACTTGGTAATTAGTTGGGAAGAACCCCCAAATTAGGTCAATTTTCAGTTGACCTATTGTGGTGGTTTTATACTGTGTCTGCAAATAGTTACTTGGCATTCCTCCTATCAAAAGTTGGAGCCCTTTTGAAGAGGGGACAGGCTCTGTGACTGCAGTGACAAATACAATATGGCATATGTTATGCTGTTGACTCCTAGGCCGGGGTTATACACAGTGATTTGGCTTGTGTCTGGGTCTCTCCTAGGACACTCACCCTGGAAATCTAGACATCGTGTTCTGAGTAAGCCGCGTGAAGGGGACACATGTAGAGTTCTGGCCCCAGCCTCATCTCATGTCGAGCTGATGGCCAGCATCAACAGCTAGACACAAGAGTAAACAAGTCTTCAGATGATCATAACCTTCCAGCTGCCCCAGCCGATGTCCAGTAGAGCATAAATGAGCTGTCCTCACTGTGACCTATTCACATTTCAGATTCACAAGCAAAATATGTGTGGTTGTTATTTTAAGCCACTAAGTTTTGGGGTGATGTGTCACACATCAGTAACGGGAAAAGTTACCCCCCTGTACCTCTTCCTTCCCAACAGATGTAAGTACTTGCACATTTTCTGAAATCCCTGGCTCTGTCCTAAGACACTCCTTCCCGAGTATTTGAGTTCTAAAATGACACAGTTCCATGAATTGATCCCATGGACTAGGTCCTGATGTGGGAGTGAGTTTACCTGTCCCCACCAGTAATGAGCTTTGCAATTATGCTGCTAGCCCAGGGAATGAGTTTCCTTAAATGCAAAATGAGGGGGTTGAGCTAAATGATCCCGAAAGCTCCTTCCAGTTCAGTTTTCTCTCTTTCCCCGTGGATGGCCTCTGTCACCAAGGGGGAGCTTGTTTTATTGAAGGTCAGCTGCAAATGACTGAAGATGACTTTGCTCACGTGACCTCTCTTTGCAAAACTCGTTGGCCATTTAATGGCTGCTTCCAGTGCCTTCCTCCAAAGGAACGAGGGATGGGACAGTTAGGGAAAGGTGGCCCTGCACTAGAGGAGGGCATGAGTCCTGATCTGACTGCTACCAGATGCTTGGGACTACATTTGACGAAATTGGTTTCGTCATTGGCTCCCCTCTTCCTTAGGTACAGCCTGAGATAGGTGACTCCAAGGATTCCCTGTCTAGCACAGAAGGCTGATATTCCTGGGCCACGAATGTCCAATGAGGACCTGGAGGGTGGATGTCATACCTCCATTTAGAGACAGTGCGGATCTCTGAAATGCCCCGGATTCTGGACTTCTTCCTAGTCCCATTGAAAACGAGTAGTGTTTCTCCCCTTCCTGCCGAAGCAGGAGGCAACTTGTCATCAGTGAGGAAACCCCGTGAGAAGAGTTCATGTCCAGAGAGCAGTTGTTCCTTAGTCCGTTTCCCCTGAGAAACAATGAACTGGCTCAAAGAGATGGGGAGTGGGCCAAAGTATGTTGTGAAACCAAAAGCAAAAGGAGAAAAAAAATGCTGGAAAAATAATAAAAAGGGTTGGAACTCTTATAAAAGCCCAGACCAACAGTGGTAATTCTGAAGTGTAGGATTTGATTACATCGGCTCATAAAGGATTTAGTTCTGAGCATGAACTACTAACCACACCCTTCTCCCCTTGCCTCGGTTTGCCCAGGCAGACCACGGGTGCTGCCCTACCACCTCTGGTCCCGCCTTGAATCTGAGGTCTTTCCTTCACAGTGATCCTGAAGGCGATAATTGCTCTGAATTTACTAGCCCCCAAATGCCAGATTCTTAGTCTGGGCCTAGAGACTCCCCTGACTGAACAGCCGGATCTCCAGGTTGTCCTATCATGGACACTCTTGCCGAATCCAGGACCCCTTGCCTCCTCTGTGAAGTCTTGGCTCATGCTTCAACCTGTGGAGGTGTCTGGAATCCTTGAGTTCGTCGGACACTCTATTGTTCTCTGCATCCGTTCTTTAGTGGTCTACACTGTAATAGAAATAATAAATAAATAATAAGCAAATAACTGGAAGAATAAATGCGTGTCTGTGGCTTAAAAAAGGGTACAAATGGATGTGTGTGTGCACGTGTGAGTGTGTGTGTGTGTGTGTGAGTCCTTCCAAGGCTATTCCGTGACAATATAAATATATACACAGTGAGACAGAGAGTACGTCTGGGGGAGGGAAGAGAAGTGAATGAGTTCTCTTGTGCCCAAATGGTAGCCTACTATATTTACTGTTTTGCACTTTAGCTTTTTTTTTTTATTTAACCATATATTTGGGAGATCATTTGTTATCAGCACACTTATAGCTACCTCAGTCTTAGAATGGTTGCATTTTTCTTAGTGCAAGGAAACACCATCTCCATGATACTACCCGCCCCCCCCCCCCCAGTGCTGGGTTTTCATATCATTTCTGTGTTCTAGTCACAATAAACCATAAAGGCCTTCCTTGCTCTAGTCTAGTCTGTAAGCTCATTGGTGGCCAGGCCCAGAGTTCATTCTTTTCTTCCTATGTCCCCCAAACCTGCAATCCAGCATTTGTCAAAAATGCCATCCTTTTGGAATTTATTCGTTTATAGCATTTCCATGCTATCTTGTAACCATAAGTCTTTTCTACTCTTTCAATGGTTATATGAATCCTAAAAACCAATAGCCAGTATTTGCAAAATATTATTTACTCCAGAGCTGATAGTGTAGCTGATAGCTGACCTGCACAGAAAGAAGTTGTCTTTGCCACTTAAAAGAAAATTCTTCAAGGATCAAGATCAAAGAGCTGATTAAAAAAAAGGTGGAACCCAAGTAAAGAACCCTGGGTTTTCTCTAAGATAGATAACAAGGGGAGAAGGAGTATATAGTGTAGAAAAATGACCAGCCCAAAGGCCACCCCTGTTGGCTGTTCAGAGGACTATGGGGAACAGAAATGAGGACAGAGAAAGGAGAAGGGGGTGCTGAGCAGAAGATGGGGTGGTGGGTGGAGACCAGGACAAAAACATCCAAAGTCTCCAGACAGAATGGAGTTTGAAGGCAGGGAAACATCTCCCCTGCCTCTTGGAGGGGCTCCTTTGAAAATCACCAGCCTGTAGGTGGCCACATCAAAGTGACGTTGCTCGTGCCCCAAGGTTTGGGAGCGGGAAGGCTGGATTCAGTTCTGTCAAACTGCCCTGGTGTCTGTGTGGTACGAGCAGGATGTGAACATCCCAGCCTGCGAGTAGGAGTAAGAAGTTGGCTAAGAGGCGGAAAAGGAGCTCACTGAGGGGACGGGAGTGGAGTTCTGGAGCAGCTTTGGAAAGGGTTGCCTGGGCTAGAACCAGAAAAGTTCCAGTCCCACAGAACAGTGGGAGCACCGACTGAGCAGGTCAACCAGAGAGGGCTCCGGGGCTGAAAGAGAGATTGAAC
Source organism: Panthera uncia (assembly GCF_023721935.1). Classification (NCBI taxonomy): domain Eukaryota; kingdom Metazoa; phylum Chordata; class Mammalia; order Carnivora; family Felidae; genus Panthera; species Panthera uncia. The sequence goes on from NW_026057584.1 coordinate 19,904,471, forward strand.
CATGAGTTCTGCCAGCCAAAGCCAGGAGATTGCCCAAGGATAGAATAATCTTCCTAAGTGGTTCTGCTCGGGGGTAATGGTCAACAAGGATCCTGAGGATGCTGTGTGGATCCAGGAAACCCTTCTCTCCCCACTGCTGTGAGGACACAGTAAGCCACTCTCATATGCCAAGAAGCTATGCTGCGAAAGGAAAGGGCAGGAGATTTACAAAGTCAGATTCTGAGAACATGCGCGTTTCACCTAAAAGCACTGTTTAAATTATTGCATTTGACTGAAATTACCCAATTGAATTACATTTACTTTTTTTATTTTCTCAGCACATGTGGGCATCTGGGGAGGATCATATCAGTTATAGAGACACAAAAAAGCCGCACTCTCTCTGCACATCTGGGTGTAGCATGAGACTCCGACCCCGAGAGGTCTGGGCTGTTATTAGATATCTTTTTTTTGTAACCACCCAGAGTAGAAATTTCTGGCAAACATCCTCTGGCCTAAGAAGGCCTGTGCTGTCCTATAACAAATCTGATATTATTCACAGTCATGGGGGACAGGGAGAGGCTGGATCATTGAAGCTTCTAACAATAATTCAAAATTCTCGTTTTTGCTGAGTGTTGACCATTGACCAAATTTTCCAGTTGCTTCGAGGCTGCCAAATGGACTGATTTGAACTGCATCTCTTTATTGATTTCTATCAGAAGAGTAAAGAATTTGTGAAATAATTAAATGTGATCTTAAATCTTTCTGGTTGCTGGGTTTGGGCATGGAGGTGGGGGCTGGGGCTGGGGCTGGGGTGGGTCTCCAGGTCACTCCAGGACAGCCCTAGGGGTTTCTCTTGAGCTGATCTGACCTCCCTCAGAGCTCTTCAATGACTTCCAAGTGCACCTCGCATAAAGCTAAGCTTCTGTCCAGGCTGCCCGCCTTTCTGAGCTCATTGTGCCACTGTCTTCTGCCTCATTCGCTAGCCTCCAGGTGTTCTGTTTTATGTCACCGTAGTTTTTTATACAATTCTTAGAAAACCCCAAGCTCTTTTCTGTCCCTTAAAGTCATTACTGTGCCTTTCTTCTTAAAATCCTCTCCACTGGTGGGATGCCTGGGTGGCTCAGTCAGTTAAGCGTCTGACTCTTGATTTTGGCTCAGGTCATGGTCTCATGGTTCGTGAGTTCGAGCCCCGTGTTGGGCTCTGTGCTGGTGGTGTGGACCCTGCTTGGGATTCTCTCTCTCCCTCTGTCTCTGCCCCCACTTGTGCTTGTTCTCTCTTTCTCTCTCTCTCAAAAATAAACATTAAAAAAAAATCTCAAAGCAAAACAGGTGTTTCACCTCATATCCACTTTGTTTCCATGAGGAAAAGGGGAAGTGGCCTGCTGGGGAGAGATGATGGGTACTTGCCTGGACTTCACTCCCTCCTGAGTTGTCCAGTCACTGGAGACCTAGGACCCACGACTCCCTCCTCCCCTTGACTCCTTTCGGCCTCAACAAATGAGTCATGGCCAAAGTGTTTGTATGAAGCACAAACGAGTGGCAGAGAGGAGGGGGCTGGAGAAAAACTCAGGAGCTGGCTTCTGGAAAGTTCTGAAGCTTTTCTGACCCCCAGAAGGCAAGAGTGGCTGTCTTCTAGGTCCCGGAGGGAAACTGGCTCCTTGAGACCCCGTGGAGTCCTGGGAGGATCGGGACAAGTTCTATGAGTGGTAAGTTGTCTGGGACATTGGGACCATGAAGATCCAGAGAGCCTACCCCTAACTTCAGGTGGAATGAAACTGGAGGCGAGAGTCAAAGTACCCGGCCTTTGGCAGACCGATTGGTTATTGGCAGGGAAGGATATTGTGAGGTGTAATGCTGGAGTGACACACAAATGCCCTCTGACACGGCCACTCATATTCAAGAAATGGTTATTAGGTCCCTCCTGTGTGCCAGGCCCTGATCTTTTCACTGGGAATCGGTGTGAGCAAACAGCAAAATCTACTTAGGTTCCTGGAGGCTAACGATGTAGGAGGGTTCACGGAATCTACATTCTAAGTCCTTATAGTCTGAGGACACTCTAATGCTGAAAGTAAGCCATTCTGTTTGCAGGTCTCTAAAGATTGTAATATTGGTGGCATTCAGTAGTTTCAGTGACAGGGGCAGTGGCAGTTAAGATCTCAGAAGAGGAAAAGTAGAAAAGGCATTAACAGGAGAAATGGTCATTTAAGTCCATCATGACATGGGAGTCATGACAAGCCATGAGGGGCAGGAGCTCAAGAGCTTCTTACAGCGAGGAGGAGGCTGGTCCCGGGAGCACAGGGACACCCTTGGCAGGAAGGGAGCATCCGGTGTCCCTACAGATGGTGGAGTACATTCTCACCGCTCCTCACTGCTGTTTCCAGACCATTTGCCATTTTGCCACCTGAACACCACCTCCCGAGAGGTGCTGACTTTCAGTTGGACCAGCCTCCTCTCCTTCGAAGCTCTATCATCTGTGGGCAGGTTATCCTGTGTTCTGAGTTGTGCTCCTTTATTCTCATTCCTTTCCTTTCTCTCTCAATGTTCTAGATGCGGGTGGTTGGGGAAAGAAGAGAGGGAGAGGGCAGGGCCATCAGCATCTAGGGGGTGCCGTCTCCAGGTTCCTCTTCATCCTCACTGGCTTTTAGCAATGCCTGTCAAGACCACACTGCGAGTGCTCTCATCTTCCAGACCTTTCCTCTGACATTAAAACCATTCACCCCTCACTACCCCAACTTGTCTTCCTTTGTGTTTCCTCCACTGCTGGAGCCATGTCTTGGAAGGCACCATGTATCATTTCCCTGGGTGCATTAGTTGATAACCACTCCCCTCTGACTCAACTTAACTTCTTTCCTGCTCGGCAGAGACCCTGTGTTATAACAATGAAGTCTCTTGTTATAAGAGGAACATAAACCCCTTTTAACTTAAGCTATTGTTAGTTACCTTTCTATTACTGGCGGCCAAATATTTTCCTAACCAATGGATTTGATCTCTCTCTTCCATTTGACTTTGGATGCTGCTATGTCGTAGCTGCTACGTATCTCCTCTCATTATAGACCTTCCATGTTTTATGAGACTGCCAGAGCAGGAAGAGCCCTGAGACTCCAATCCCCAGCCTTGTAACCTTAGATATGGTACACTAAAATGCGCCGAGGAAAAGTAATACGGAGAGTTGGTTGGACAGCCAGGACTGGAGCCCAAGAATCTTAGAAATGAGTCCAGCGCTCACTGCCAGCCATCTCCCTAACTCTTTGATTTGCAATAATAACAAAGGTCGAGGGTGTGAAGAGAATCTCCACTCCCTTGCTGGTGACCACAGTGGCCACACTGTGGATATGCGCTGAGCGCAGCCGTGTGCCCTGAGGCTCTGACCATCTTGTGGAAAGACAGACCCTGAGAGCACCATCAGTGATCACCGCCCTGGGAAGTGGGAAGGCCCCAGGCGCTGGCTCACTGTGCTTTTCTCTCTTAAACCTCTAAACTGCTTTCCTGGAGACATATTCAGCTTCTGTCCAGGGTCTGGGAAGTCAGTCCCCCAGAGCAGCATTCAGGCGTGGGCTCGGTGGCCACACTCTTGCAGGCTCCATGAGCACACGCTAATTAACCAGGGAAGGTGCACACAGGAGACACGCTGCTCACCGGCTGTCTGCTTCCCTTTGTCTCTCTCTTATCTTGACTTCTGTTAAGTCCCATTTAAACATTCGATATCTTACTTTTCCCTCCTCCGTTTCCATACGTGTGACCTCTTCGAACCCTGAACACTTAGCAGTGACTGTCGTCTTATTCATTTGCTTTTTATAAATCCCAGCTTTTGGTCTTATAAATCCTAAAGCTTATGTCTTTGCCCTTCCTGTTCCTTCTTCAGGGACGGCTCTGCCTTTGGTCCTTTGGTTGTCCCTGGCGGAATTTCAGCCTCGGCACAGATACCAACTCCTTGGACAGGTCTCTGCACCCCAGCCCCCACCCCCCTCTGCTGCCTGTCCCTCACCACTTCCTTCCCTGCTCAGCCTAGACATGTTCTTTCCTTCACAGTATCTGGCACCAATGAAAATGATCTTATTTGTATGTCTCCTTGTTTAGTTTCTGTTTTGCTCTTCAGAATGCAGGCACCTCTCTTAGGGCAGAAGCATCTATCCTGGCACAGTACCCAAAGCTGTCTGACGTGACCCACACCCACGAGTCATTTGTAGAACTAAAGCAGCCTGGAGAAGATGGGCTTTTGAAAGAGCTCTTCTACATTACAGGTTGCCTGTGCTCTGGGCAGATGCTAAGGACCAGCCCTTATGCCAGCTGTCAGTCTTAGGTGCCCAGTACAATGAAGGACGTTCTCGCAGTGACTTTCCTCCCCTGCCCTCCTTCCTAGTGTTCCTTCCTGCACGCACGCTGGAGGTGTCAGATGTAACTCACAGATGTTAAAGCAAGCCCTTTTGCATGCATCCCCACCCAAAGAGTGGAGCTTTTGTTGCTCTTCTAGGATGGGGGAGAGCTCTCTTAAAAGCTTGGATAGAGGTGCATGCCCGTACTTGCTGGCTGCTAATCCCACCTCCGCCTGACTTTGAGCTCTTATGAGAAAAGATCTCTCTTTCTCCCCTTGATCTGCCTGCACTGGAAGCCCTCAGGCATCAGCAGAGTTCCTGCGATTCTCCTTGAGAGACCACAACGTCTTGCATGCCTCCACAGATATTTGGATGAATTTTCAACTTGGCTGCGTATGTCCCCTTGTATTAAATCCAGTCTCTTCAGTTTGAGCTTTAAGGGCTGCCTCTCCCCAACCTTCTCACTCCCCCAGCCCGGTTTCACCATAACACCCACTTCCATTCTTTGCAGGCTCCCCTAAACTGCTTCCTGGTCCTGGTCTGCACCTTCAGCCTCCATGCTTCCCATCCCTCGCCCATCACCACCTGCAGAGAACTCTTCTCGCCTTTCCTCATTTCGACTTTCCCCTCATTCACAAATCCATCCTCAAAGCTTTGTCTCTTGGGAGAGCTTTCCTGATTTACTACCTCTGGTTTGCCCTACCTGAATAACTACAGCCATCTCTCCAAGGTATTCGTCTGTCTCACAGAACTATCTCAGCAGGGTCCCGATGTGCCCAGATGTGGGTAGCTATCAGATTTGGGGTGCATTTAACCTTTCTGTTTGATGAAATGTTCTTTTAGGTAAGAAATTAGATTTTCTGGGTCTGAGTGGACAGGTGCAATGCAAAGTCCTTTTTTTTTTCTTCCCAAAATAAAGAGACATATCTCTGTCTAACTCTACATTTTTTTTCCACTATCCCTTTTGTCTTCAGTGGGAATCAGAGTAACGTACATATTAGGAACGCTATAAATGAGTAACCGTGATTCCAGGTTTTTTCCTCCTTGTCATTCCCGCCACGCCAAGGCTGATCTGCTCATCTTCTCCATAGCCTGTGGCTGACAAAATGCAACTCGGAGATGTGATCTTGAGTCAAATGGTAACTTTTCTTTTTAAGGCAACCCAGCACAGGCTTGGCAGAAGGAGGTTAGAGCGCAAAGAGCCTCTGCCTTCAGGGGTCTCACAGTTTGTCGGAGAAGGGGAATCAGCAAACAGACAGAAAGGAAAACACATGGCGGGGGGGAGCTGAAGGGAATGGCTTGAAACCCAGAATCTTGGCTCTTGGAACTTTGTTTCACCCACCATTGACTCTCCTGGCAACTGTCTAGGAATATTTCAGAGTCACTTGGGTAGAGCCCGAGAATGAATAAAATGTCTCTTTTCATAGACCCACCGTGCTGGCCGAGAGCTGGGAAGGTCATTCTGCCCATTCCCTTGCCCCAGGCCAGACCACATCAATTCCGCCTGCCCAGTCAGGGGTATCTCCTGTTTCCAAACCTCATCCGAGACAGATCCTACCCTGCTCTCGCTGTCTGCTCTTCCTGCCCGGTGGTTTTGAGCCTGGGTAGTGAATGGCTGAGACAGCTGCATTCCTTGGACAGCCTCGCGGCCATGCATACTTGTCAAGCACTCCTGGGGAGGGACCTCAGGGGATCTAGAGAGAAGGGCCTGTGCGGGTCTGCTGAGCCATACTCAGCTTTTTCCACTGGGCATCTCCACTGCAGTCTGTCTGTGCTCCAAGGTGGGGAGGCGGATCCCCTTTGCAAGGAGATGAATGTCGGCATTTGATTTATTGCTGCATCAGTGCCCAGAAGCCCTGGCAGAGAATATGTCTCTTTAATTTGGAAAAAAAAGGACTTTGAATTCCACCTGCCCGCTCATTCTTCAAGCACCTCTTCTCCTTCCACTCTGCTTCTCTCTTCTCACCTCTCCCACCTGTCAGAGGAACAAAGGGTAACATGGGGTGCCGCCTACCAGGGTAGGACCCAGTGCTGGCCCTGTGTTTGCTTAGGGCTGTGTAGTTCAGATGTCCTGCAAGACGACCGCTGTCAGCCGATCCTGCTAGGTGCTGGTGGCTGAGGCTGTGAAAGGAGGCAGAAGTGGCCTGGGCGAAGAGGTCACGTCAAGTAGAGTGTTGATGGATGGCTGAGATTTGCATACTGTTTTAAACAGATATCTCTATCAAGTTTTCTGTATGTCTCTGCTGCAGAAATGTGCCTTCCTTCCAGATCGCTTCACCTTTTCCCATTCTGAACAGTGACTTTGTAGAGTTCGGTGGCCAACCACACAGCCCCTGATGACGAACAAGAAGAAAACGGCCATCGCACAAGCTATGTCTTCTGCTGACACGTGTCCTCCCCCACACCTCCGGCCGTTGCTGGCCTCGCTCCTTGGAGTCTTCTGGTGACAGGTGCTGCTTCTTCAGCCCAGGGAACTGCTCCTCCTCCGTGTGGTCGCCACCCTCCCGAAAGACAAGGAGTGGAGACAGTGGTCTCAGGCAGAAACCAAGAAGGGAGAGGGCTTTAGGGAAGGAGTGCCTCAAAGAGGTTAGTAAGAACTGAAACGTTTGGACCGGGCTTATAGTTCAGCAGGAAATCAGTAATTTCTCTGAAAGAAACTCCAGGCTTCGCAAAGTTGGGAACTGAGCTTCGGAAGGGAGTGAATGAGAGTAAATCGCAGACAGTGCGTTGAGACAACTCCTTCAAGACCGTTGACAGTAGAAGGGGGGAAAAGGCAGCAGCTAAAGACCAGGACGCGAGAAAGGAAGAAAGTTTTTTGTGTGTTTTTAAGATGGAAGTGACTTGAGAAACGGATAGTCTTGGGACATGCATTATCTTGGACGTTCTCTGTTTGCCACATCCAGATCCACGCTTTTCTGCTTGGGCCCCTGAGAGGCTGACCTTTCACGACTATGTTAGGGGCCCCCTGCAGTCTGGCTTCCAGGTGGGTCTGGCCCATGGGGAGCACCTACAGGACATCAGAGAGTGGGAGAAGAAGGAGTTTGGGGTATTTGCTCCCTTGTTTCTATTCTTGACCTGGTCGGGGCTTGGCAGTGGACTGCGAGTCTCTATCAAAGGCCATAAGTCCTGCCAGGCAGCCATCTTCTCCAGCCACGGCTCTGACTTTCTGCTGGTTTTGTGAACTGCTTCCTTTATCTTTGCTTCCTTAGGCAGAGGGATGGTGTTGGATTCCTGCTCTTACAGGTCTTGAGAACATGACCCATCCTTCATGATTTCCCTTGACTCTGACCACACCCTGGCGAGTTGTCCCTTTATTAAAGTCTCCTGAATTACCCCATTTGAGTGTGCCGTCTGTTCCCCACTGGGGACTGGGCTGGAAAAGAGAGTGGTGGTTGATTAGAGACCTGTTTTCATTAGAAGGCTCTGTCTCTCCCTCTCTGTCTGTCCGTCCATCTGACGTCGCAGTCTTTATGTTTTCATGAAGCGACACTTGGCTTTGTGCATACCGATTGCTGCTCTTTCACTGGGGTGGGACAGAGTCGAGCTGAACAATGGGAGAGGGCCGAAGGCAGGTAGGGAAACCAGGAGCCAGGAGCAGAGCAGAGAACACCTGGGAGAGGAGTCCTGTGAGTAGGAGGTCAGGTTTGGGGCCCAGGGAGACCTACATGCACAAATATCCTATTGATTCTGTTTCTCTGGAGAACCCTAATACAGTGGGAAAACAAAGCTCAGCGATACAAACAAAACACAGACAGAAAGAGAAATCACACACACACACACACACACACACACACACAGCATGTGATGGACAGGTAAGGGGCGTGGCAAATGGATTGAGAGTCTAGGCATGCATCTGATCAAAAGTTACAGGGGGAAAAGGCAGAGAACAATCTAAGTTCTTTGAACTGAAATCATGAATCCTTAGGTTAAAAGTTTACATAAAAGTGCAAACAGAATATCTACTTATGCTGTAGTGAAACTGCAGAACATGAATGGTAAAAAAATAAATATTAAAACCTACCAGGGGTTGCCTGCGTGACTCAGTCAATTCAGCGTCCGGTTGTTGTTTTCGGCTCAAGTCATGAACTCATGGTTTGTGATTTCGAGCCCTGCATCAGGCTCTGCTTGGGATTCTGTCTCCCTTTCTCTCTGCCCCTCCCCTGCTCACACATACGTACACTCTCTCTCCCTCTCTCAAAATAAATAAATAAACATTAAAAAAATATTTTTAAACCAATTGGAAAGAAAACACTGCTTAACTACAAAGGAATAACAATTAGATTGACAAAAGAATTATCTTCAGCCACATAACACCCCCAAAAGACGAATGAGTTAATATCTTCAAAGCACTGAGGGAAAAAAAAAAGTTAACCTAGAGTTTCATACCCACCTAAATTATTATTCTGTTATGAAGGCAAAACAGGGACACATTCAGCTACATAAGAAATACGGGTGCGTACTCCTCCCAGACCCTCAGGCATAGTTTGAGAAGGAGGAAAGTGAAATTAGAGGGAAAGTTTGGAAGGAAGACAAAAGTACTTGTGACGTATTTCAGTCAATGTGTGAATTATTGACAGAGCAAACATACGTTTTCTGTTAGAAAAACAGGGACAGCTAGATGCTGAGACGACAGAACGACAAACAATGGTGGTGGGGGAGGTGTTCACAAGTTAAAACATACTGACACCTTTGGCTTTTTTAAGGGGGTGCTAAAGATTATAAATTTAGATCTCAGAAAAATGTAAATATGAGTCTGTGTGCTAAAATTTTGCACGGGCACCGGGGTGGTTCAGTTGGTTGGGCATCAGGCTCTTGATTTCTGCTTAGGTCATGATCTTACAGGTATGAAATCGGGCCCCGAGTTGGGTTCTGTGCTGACAGCTCGGAACCTGCTTCAGATTCTCTCTCACCCTCTCTCACAAAACAATGTGCGAGTAACCATTAGAATAGCAGAAATGCAACTGGACTTTGAAACCAGAAGTCATGTGGACAAAAGGTTGTGGGGGCAGTGCTGGGGGAGGGGCAGGAGTGAAGAATACCTATAGGTCTGTTAATACAGCTAAAGACAGGGAAGGAGAAAAAATAAGGATTTAAAAAAAGAAACACAGAAGAATAAACACAAAGCAAGTGAAAATAAACCTTGGTTTAAAAAAAAGCAAATTGTAGAAGCTTACATCCAGTATGAGACCATTTATATTTAAAGTTAACAAACTCACAAAATAATAATAAATATTTAAGAGAGAGAGAGAGAGAGAGCAGGGGAGGAGCAGAGAGAGAGGGAGACACAGAATCTGAAGCATGCTTCAGGCTCTGAGCTGTCAGCACAGAGCTCGACACGGGGCTTGAACTCCTGAACTGTGAGATCATGACCTGAGCTGCAGTTGGATGCTTAACCGATTGAGGCACCCAGGCCCCCCATATTTAGTTAGCTTTTAAAAAACCAGACACCTATGATCATATTAACATTTAAATGACATCTGTGGTGGTACCTGCGTACATTATGTTGTTCTGTATGATTTTTCTCTACATTTAAAATATCTCATGATTTTTCAGGAAAAAAACACTGAAAAACAGAACTGTACAGCTGCAGAAACAGGATGAAAACCAGTAGGGCATGGGTTGATGGCAATGCGGGATTTCCTTATATCTGAGGAAAGACTTGGGAAGGGTTCCCAAGGTCACAGCCTAGGTAGAGATACAGGATGAGTCTGTATATCAAGTAGTTTTGTATTCTTGGGAGATTTTGCTGTGGTCTGTCTCGAGCTAAGAAAGTGTAAGGTGTGAGTTGTAAGTAAATCAGACGTTCTAGAAGATGCGGTACAGAGAGTCTTGGCCCAAGGCAAGACCAGTAAGGGGCTGTTTCTTTCTCTCATCCTGCCCCAGATGATCTTTAGACACTTGAAGTGACCATAGAATTTCTACCTAGTATCCAGTGAGCACTTGTTTTGGTCGCACCGCTCGGTTAAATGCTTGAGTTGTGTTATCTTGTTTAATTACGTTCAGCTTTGGGGTAGGTAAGCACTGTTTTTATTGACTTGCCATTTCATTAAGAGGCAGGAAAATGAGTGGTTAGGGTCGAGGACTCTATAGAGTTGGGTCTCAGCTTTGTTCCTCACTGGCCGTGTGATTCTGGCAGGTCACTTGACTTCTCTGTGCCTCAGTTTCCTCATTTGAAAATGGGAATGGTAATAGTACCTACCTCACTGCATTATTGTGCAGATAAGATGTACTGATGTATGAGAAGGCTTAGAAGACTGGTTGGCACATAGTAATCCCTATGTAAGTAGTTGCTTTTATTGCCATTTTGGATGAGAAAAGAAAGACACCGAAAGACAGAAGTAACTTACGTAATAAGCTCGCAGCTCCTTTGACGTGGTGGGCAAGACTGCAGTAGCTACCTTATAATCAGTAGTTAGCTAGCGTCCGCAGCAAGGGCAGCAGAGCAGAAAGATGTTAAGAACCTGGGGCTTGCTGATGTCGTGGAACTCTGAATTTACCAACTCTGGTACTTACCTACCCATAGACTTTTGTTACAGGAAGTAACGTGTTTTCTTAATTGTTCAAACTGGTTAAGACCTACCGATTTCTGTGACTCACAGCTCAAAGCATCGAACCAATTCAACTGCCATGCCAAGCTCTTGCTATTATTAGGGGAGAAAGAGAAATAGTGGCCTGGGATCTTTGACCATTGAAGGGCAGTTCCAGACCTATGGTTTTGTCCCTGAGAGCAGGGGGTGAGTTGTGGCCGCACAGGATGACAGTGGAACCTGGTTTCTCAGATCGAGCTAGAAAAGGTCATTCCATGAACTGGGTCAGGAGCTGCTGAAGAAGAAGAGCTCCCCCCAGCCCTTTAAACTGAGGAGCTCCCAGAGCAGCAACACAAGCACCCGTCCACAGGGAGGGGGTGGTGATGACGCTCCTGGAGCTTCCCCCCTAGTCAGATTAAGATGCATGAAGGTAATAAAAACTACCCAAAAGGAACTGTAAAAAGAGACCTTGGGCAGCGCATCCAAGAGAGTGAAAGGAAGGAGAACAGAAGGAACCCGTGGAAAGAAAATCTTCCAGACCAAATGACGGTCCAAAAATAATGAGACCAAAGTTCAAAGAAGTAATTTAAACCAAATAAGGCAGGGAAGGCTGAGCCAGTAAGGGGCGGGCTCACTCGGCAGGGAGCAGGCTGGCAGCAAGGGTAGCGTTGAGGGGAGTTCAGTTTGGGACAGCCCATGGGTCATCGGCCGGCCTGGAGCTCCCACCGCTCAGAGAAGGGGGCGGGGCCAGATGGGTGCCCTCTTCCCTCCCCTGCAGCAGGGAGCCAGGGAGCCTCCTCTCCACCCCCCACCCGCCACGGGCAGGACTGCTTGCATTTGCAAAACTTATCACAACTGGGTGGGCTTGCTGTCACTGCAGGGAGAGCCACTGGGACCAGGCAAGTGAGGGAAACCTTACTTGCTTGGAGCCCAACTTCTTTAGGCCCTATTTTATATTTCGTTTCAGCAAAGAATTACAGGGATGCCAGGGATGATGGATGTTAAGCCCATTAACTGCCTTCTGAATTTTGGACTCAGGCTTTTGCTGATCCTATAGTCCAGGTAATTGCCTAGCGGCTTAGTGTCAGAGCATACATCTGGTTCATTTGTGTACCCTGCGTGTGGATGTGTGTGTGCATGTACACACGAAAAAAAAATTTTCTGTTTACTTTTTCTACTTACTATAGTCCCCATTCTAAACTTAAACTCCATACCTTCCACCACAGCCTTTTAAGCCACAGCACTGACTTAAAACAAACAAAAAGTAATGTTTTCACGAGAATTAAGGACTTAAAGAGGTAATGGAACAAACGTGGAGAATTTAAATTCCTAGACAGCCCTGGAAAGGTCTTCCTTCTATGTGCTTCTCTCGATTATGATCAGTCATATTGACTCTCACGACCGGGGACAAAACCGAGCTATGTACCAATTGATTCACACTGCATTCAATCTACAAAGAAAATGTGGCTCGTGTAGCTTTTAGAATTTTGTCTATGACTGATCTGCGTCTCTGCAGCACTGGCTGGCGGGAAAACAACCTTGCCACTCAATGATACTTTAGTCTCTTTGGCTAAATGACACCAATCCCAAAGAGAGTCTGAGTGGTGTAGAGCTCCGCTCCTCCCAGACTGCGCCTGGACGTTAAGGGGGACTTCATGGTAGAAGGAGAGAAGGGGGGCACTGAGTCAAATGGTATCCCCTGGATTCCTACCAGTCTCCACAGTCAACAGTGTTTTTGACATTTATTCCTTTTTTTTTTTTTTTAAATTTAACATTTATTTCTTATCGAGAGACAGAGAGAGACAGAGCATGAGCATGGGAGGGGCAGAGAGAGGGGGAGACACAGAATCCGAAGCAGGCTCCAGGCTCCGAGCTGTCAGCACAGAGCCAGATGCAGGGCTGGAACTCAAGAATCGCGAGATCGTGACCTGAGCCAAAGTCGGATGCTTTACTGACTAAGCCTCCCAGGCGCCCCGAAATTTATTCTTTTTAAGCGTGTAGACCCAGTTCATTCATTTTAAACTGCTTGCAAGCATTTATTTTGTGATTCTGCTGCATAATAATTAGTAATGTTAACTTCTTTTTTTTTTTTTTTTTAAATTTTTTTTTCAACGTTTTTTATTTATTTTTGGGACAGAGAGAGACAGAGCATGAACGGGGGAGGGGCAGAGAGAGAGGGAGACACAGAATCGGAAACAGGCTCCAGGCTCCGAGCCATCAGCCCAGAGCCTGACTCGGGGCTCGAACTCACGGACCGCGAGATCGTGACCTGGCTGAAGTCGGACGCTTAACCGACTGCGCCACCCAGGCGCCCCTAGTAATGTTAACTTCTTATTGAAAAAGATTCCGCTTTCTCCATCTTTTCTCCAGGTATCTTATTTTATTTTATTTTATTTTATTTTTT
>NW_026057584.1:19918093-19934861 GCF_023721935.1 Panthera uncia
CAGAGCCTGACGCGGGGCTCGAACCCACAGACTGTGAGATCATGACCTGAGCTGGACTCGGACGCTCAACTGACTGAGCCACCCAGGCGCCCCCAGGTATCTTATTTTAAATAATAGGAAGTATTGGCTCATCCTGATATTTTAATTTCAGGCCAAAATTGGCCAGACTTGTTGCCAATAAGGCGACTTAACTGTTCAGCTGACATTGAGCTGCTGTCACCCAGCAGATATTTGAGCATTCACATGTGCCGCGCATAGGTACAGAACGTCTATCCCTGGGCCTCTCTCTTTTCTTATCTGGAAAATGGTATAGTTGCTTCTCTCTCCCTAAATTGTGAGGGCTTATGGATTCATATGGTGGAGTATATGCCACAGTGATCAACAGATAGTAAGTTTCCTGTTAATCATACATGCACACACTCATTAATGCCTAATGGAGAACTAGAGACCCGGCTCCTCACACCCTGCCCGATTTCTTTCGGAGACCTTCTCTGCCGGCATGATCTTGGTTGGTAAGACCCTGTCTCAAGTAGTTTATGGTCTGTGAGGGCACAAGTCCAACCCACGGGAGGCAGGGGGCAACGGGCAGAGGCAGGGGGCTGCAGTGTTTAGTGTTGGGCTAGGAAGCCCCATGCCATCAGGACTCACAAGTGCTGTCAGCCAACAGCTGTAGTCTGGATCATTCCGAGCGTGTCTTTGCAGAGCCTGCTTGGGCCTGCCCTAGTTCAGCGGGAGGCAGGAGCACAGCTCAGAGCCCCTGCTACGGGCCTAGTCTCTGCACGGGTCTGGCCAATCAGAGCCCTGTTGCTACGCAGCCCCTGCAGGCAGGGCCTTCCTTTTCTGTTCTGGTCGCCTCGCCGCCAGCATAGCTGTCCGCAGACATCCCTTTGCTATTTTTGTTTGGATTGATTTTTAAAAAAGCACCTGATGCATGCTTTTCTTCTTATTGTTCTCTTCCTTTTCTTTACTCCATTCAATCTGCACCCAAGGCCCCACCGCGCGTGTGCGCGCGCGCGCGCACACACACACACACACACACACACACAAGAATCACACTCAGAATCACTAACAAAGAAACCTTGGTCCATGACAGAAAATAATCTTCAAAAAGACCCTTTCTCCATGCTTGCGAGTGCTAGGAAAACCAGATTTCTCTGATATTGGGGAACGCTAATTACAGGGTGGCATCACGTCACATATTTAATTTCCCACTCTTCTCTGCTTCCGGAAGCAGAGAAATCAACCCGAGGCAGATGATAAGGTTGCAAACAGTCTGCCACCGGCCTTCTATTACCACCTCTCCCAAGAGCGCAGCCACAAAGCTCTCGTGACTCGACGCCCATCATTAACACCGTGAGGCTCACAGACTCTGCCCTTCTCTTCTTAGGACAGAACGTTTGGATGTCGTCTGCTCATCTTCTACCCACCTGACACACTCTGGTAAGAGACAGGACGAACGCATTCTTGAGAGAGAGAGAGGAGACTGCATACAGCAGGACCTCATGACATCACCTGAGCACACTGGCATTCGCGCTCAGACGCCAGTGTGCTCAGGTGACTGATGATTGAGACGCAGGACAAGATGGGGGGACAAAATGGCAGGAATGAAAGGGGAAGTTCTATCCCAGCATGCAGGTGTGAGGGGGTCAGGGGGTTTGGGATGCTAAAGACCAGGAGAAGATCAGGATTCCAGAAGCGACCTTGACCTCTATCGTTGAACCTCCTGAAATGTTTAGAGAGAGACGTGAGTAAAGGTTCGAAGACCAGAGTATTCTTGGTGTTTTGAACTCAGTGCCGCTTTGGTACTGAAACATGTCCCACAGCTTGTTAAGCATTACACTGACTTACTCTGATACCTACCTTCTCCCATTTTTAGGCAATTTTATGAGAACATTCACATATACGTAAGTGCCATTAAACTAAGGGTTAATATTTTTTAAGTTACATGGTATAGGGCAGATTTGGGTGGGGAGATGCTTTTCTAGAAACCTGGCTAAAGATAGTTGCTAGACCACCATTGTTAAAAGTAAAAGGGAATTAGGCAGAAAGCCGCACTAGCTTCCTTCAAATGGTTTTTTTGCAGAGATCAGATCCTCTGGATCTCTCCCATCCCTTCCCCCTCGCTGGATAGACGTGCCTGTGCAAGGGCGAGTTTTTGTGCTATTTATACAGCAAGAACAATGCAAAAGTTTGAAGCGGGAGTGTAAAGAATAATTCAAACACTTGGTGAGTTCTGATTTTATTTCTGAAGACTATAGCTTAAAACGACATGCAAAAAGCAAGCGCCGGCCTGAAAAGCCAAAGTCTAAAACAAAAAGAATTTTAAGAAGGAGTGATTTCCAAATCTTAAAGCTTTGCAACTCCTCCCCACCCCCACCCCCCGCCGCCTCCCCACCCCAAACAAAGAGCTCTCTTCTAAGAATTAATATCTCATGTGGTCAGGAAACATTTTTCTGATATTCAACAATTACTTAAGTTTCCTAACAGTCTTTTATTCTTCATTTACATGCAAGCAAAGTTAGTACTTTTGATTTTAAAAAAGTAGAAAGTAATAAGATCCCATTTTTGTCAAATTATGCCTGTCTCTGTGTATTGAGAAATGCCAGAACTGATTTTTACTTACTATTGGTAAGGTTTATTTTAATGACAGACACTGAGGGGATTTTTTTGTTTTACCTTTTTGGTACTTTTCAGTTTTATGTAATTTAAAACTTTTAAGCTTATTTGTTTGAGAGAGAGAGAGAGAGAAAGAGAGGCGTAGGGGCAGAGAGAGAGGGGAGAGAGAGAATCCCAAGCAGGATCTGTCTGCATCCTCAGCGCAAAGCATCAACAGGGCTCAAACTCACAAACTGCGAGATCATGACCTAAGCCGAAACCAAGAGTTGGATGCTTAACCGATTCAACTACTCAGGTGCCCTTCTGTTTTGTACAATTTTAAAAACAAAGACTCTGTGTTGTTTTCTACAGGTGTAAAATTTTCTTTAAAAAGAAGAAGAGGGGCGCCTGGGTGGCGCAGTCGGTTAAGCGTCCGACTTCAGCCAGGTCACGATCTCGCGGTCTGTGAGTTCGAGCCCCGCGTCAGGCTCTGGGCTGATGGCTCGGAGCCTGGAGCCTGTTTCCGATTCTGTGTCTCCCTCTCTCTCTGCCCCTCCCCCGTTCATGCTCTGTCTCTCTCTGTCCCAAAAATAAATAAAAAACGTTGAAAAAAAAATTTAAAAAAAAAATAAATAAAAAGAAGAAGAAATTAAGCAGTGTCTTGAGCAGTAAAGGCCCACTATTTTTCCAAATAGATGTCCTGAGGTTTTGTCTGTGGGGGTTGGGTGGGGTGCAACAGTGTCTCAGTGCATCTGTTCCCAGGAGGCGTTGCTGTGTCTGAGTTCAATGCAATGAGTACCCAACGAAGGGGGGCAGGAGTACTGAATGAAAGAAAAAATTGGGGACCAGGAAAATTAGACGGGACTCAGCAAAAACACATTATGAAATCTTCAGAAAGATCAAGGTGTCAGAAACAAGTTACCCATCTCCCTTGCTTCTGAGTAGAATGGTTTAAATTAGGGGCGGCTGGGTGGCTCTGTCAGTTAAGCATGGGACTTTGGCTTAGGTCGTGATCTCGCAGTTCGTGAGTTCGAGCCCCGCGTCGAGCTCTGTGCTGACAGCTTAGAGCCTGGAGCCTGCTTCAGATTCTGTGTCTCCCTCTCTCTCTGTCCCTCCCTGCTTGTGTTCTCCTCTCTCTCTCTCTCTCAAGAATAAATAAATATTAAAAACGTTTTTTAAGAAAGAATGGTTTAAATTAGGTGGCTGCTCCAGCCTATGTTGAGTAAGTTTCGAGAGGGCGTGGGAGAGGAAAGAGAAGGGAGTGTGCCAGCATGACTTTCCTCCTGGCAAAGCAGGTGAGTGGGCTCCTCGTTGTCAAGGTGCAATCAGGGAATGAATGTCCTTTCTGTAGCTGGATTGAACCGGAGGAGGGCTGGGGGCCTCTTCTCAAAGGCCAGCACTTCTCAGAAACCCAGCGGAAGTCTCCCAGACAAAACAGACAGGCTGGCGTCCCCTTCCTGGGAGTCAGAAGGCGGGGAAGGAGTGAGGCACGCCTAGCCAACATACCGGGGACAGTGGTGAAATCTCGAGAATCTGGGGGATCTGCCAGCCATGCTTTCCACAACAGCTCTTCAGAGCCTCACCTGGAGAACCCCCATGACCTTGGCTGCCAGACCATAAAGGGAAGTCCCTGGGCTGAAGGACCGATGGCCTCTTGTAGATTCATTTCCTGATGCCAGCCCCTGACTGTAGGGATCTGTGCAGGTCTGGGCCCCTTAGCATGGGTCCTGGGACCCTGAGGGGGTCCATTCTTGGACTTGTCATCCTATGTTATCCTCTTTCCCCTTTGGCTCCTCTCCTGCCTTGCCTGACACACCATTTCCCGGCCGTCAGTGCCTGGCCACACTCCTATCTGGTGTAGGTAAGTGCTCACACTCAACTGAAATCCAGTTCCCATAGAGATCCTAGATCACTAGGATCTACCCCTCTTTTACTCCAGATCCTCATAACCCACAAAGAAAATAAAGAACACATGCAAACAAAAAAATCAGTAAAGAATAGAAAGAATATTTCTCGGCCTTGCACTGGAGGCCCAGCAGGAAGTGGTACCCACACATCTATGTTCTCCACATCATGACCCTTAGGCTGAGCACCCGAATGCAACACCAGGGTGCTGAAGGGCTGAAATCTGCTTTTTTGCCCTCTGGGAGGTCGGCCCTTAGCTATAAGCTAACTTTATACACGGAAAATTCCAGTGACCTGCTCTGTGTTACACAGCCAGGCGTAAGTAAAATGAGGAGATGTGACATAGGCCTAGACCCAATTGTTTGACATCCCAAGACCTTTCCTTTACAGTCTGTAGCAACTCAGCTGGATGGATGTCTGGCAAGTGATTAGAATGGGAGGCCAGACTGGCAGCCCTCGTTGTTTTCAACTCTCAGTCACATTAACTTTTCCTACCTCATTACCTGAGTTTGGGATGTAAAGTGGAAAAAACACATTTGCTTGGAACTGGACCAAAAGCAGAAAGTAGAAATCCATACTATGTTTGTGTTTCCCAGGCCTCAGGCTACCTGACCTATTCTGTCTATACCTCGGGATCATTATTCCTTTCCTCTACATCAGACACCGATCCAGACCATTCATATACCTCACCGATAATTTAGTGGACGCTCCAGTCGACTCATTTTGATCCGTGACAAAATGCGCTTGCTACCAAGAGAGAAGAGGCGGTTAGATAAGCAGACATACAGTTACAAAAAGGAAAAGAGTGTACAGAGATGACGTGGCAGCGTCTTCAGGATGGCAGGACTCTCCTCTGGGCCATGGCAGCTTCTGCCCACAGCCCCGACAGAGAGGCCACTCGTAGGCTTGAAAGCAAAAGCATTACCTGGTCTCTTGGTCACCAAGAGACGAGGGTCTTGGGTCACCACTCATTCACTAATGGGTGTTTTTCTTCATTACAGGTGAATGTGGCTCAGAACAAGAAGCTCTAAAAGTTGTCCCCAATTCTTTATTGGTACTATCATACTTTCCTCTGTAGCGTTATACAGAATCGTGGGGCCAGACTCTTGCTGACCAAGAACTGACCAAGAACTCCGGGTGTGGTTAGATACCACTTTCCTTCACTTCAGTTTTGTTTGATGTGCAGTCGCACACTGAAATGTAATGTGTCCTGTAGACACGAGAAAGTTGGGGAAAAGAGACACAGAAGGAATTGCTTTGCACACTTTGGGTCCAACTTGGGCAGAAGTCCTTTGGAGGGAGCACAGTGCCCTACACTCGATGAACAAATCTACCTGTAAATCTCAGTCAAGAGCCTGCTCTTGATCTGCTGATCGTGACTGACATCCGTTGTCAGTGCTGCTCACACTTTCACCATTCCTCCCTTGCTTTGGCTTCCCTAGACTGAGGGGAGATGTGTGGGGCTCACCCTCAACGTATCAGTGGGGAAGGGCAGGTTTTGGAGGTTGGATTTTCGACAAGTCCCCAAGTTGGTGACAGATAGAGGCAGGGTAGCATCCGACTTTCCTATCCTCTTTTCCCCTTGACCCCGTTGCCCTGCAGTGAGGTGCCCCCAGAAGCCACAGTCATGTCCTGTTTGTGAGACAAACGTGAATCTATCTTGGCCCAGCATGCTTGAGGAAAGCAAAATATAAAAAGATATTTCCTCTGTCTCGCCAGATGGCTTCAGGATAAAATTCTTCCCCAAACCAAGTGTTAGAGTCCAGTTGACTATTTCAGGGAGGGCAAGAAGTAACAGAGAGAAGAATTTCATACTCTTCCCAACATGTGATTATACCCAAGCTTGGTGGGAGCACGTCCTGCCAAAAGAGGGAAGATTGTTGAGCTGAAATCAAGAGGATGGGTTCCTGGCAGAGCCGGCCCTTTTAAAGATGAAGACTGGATGCTGGGGAACTCCACTATCCACAGATCTGGGGCTCCAGACTGGATTCAGCTCCTGGGAGCTGGCTGGGCAAGACGTGGAATAAACTGAAGAACACTGAGCCCCATCCAACCCATCTGGGAGCCCACAGTGGAAAATAATGGGGGTAATACATGGGGACATCCCCAATTTCTTGAGATCAATGCATACCTCTGTGCTCGCCTGCATAACTTTGTACAACTTTTCATTTTGAAAAAAAAAAAAAAAAGGAACAGTTAGCATTAAGAATGGGTACTCATTCCTAAAATGTTTTGAAGAAGCCCGTGCAAAGGAGGGTGGGGATAAACAGGGAAAATAGTCTCCCGAAAGAAACATGAAGGAGCTGGATGTTTGGCCTCACACTCTGTGAGGGCATTTGGGCATTTCGCGCTTTGTTTTTGTGATAGAGCTAGTGTTAGAACCTTCGAGTGCATTCACTCGTGGGGCATGCATGAAGCTCCTACTCAACACCAAGCACTGGCAAGGTGACAAACAGATAAGACATGGCTTCCATACCTAAGGGATGCCAAAAATAATAAGTTAGCCTCTAATCACACGAGACCAAATGATTGAATAATCTTGGGGAACATTCGATTACTTTTTAAAATAACAACACAGGCACACAAACGATCAGTGGCAAATTTCCTCGGGTCACCTCTAGTACCTTCGTGCCGTTCTCGCTTGTTGCTTCAGACCCTTTCAGTCCCATCCACACCTCTAACAATAGCCTCCTGCCCTTCATGTGACCTTCCCACTGACAGGACTAGGACAGGAGCCTTTAATCTCTGCCATTTCTTCATCTGAAGTAAAAGGGCATCCGACCCATCCCTGAGAGCGGGCCCAGCCCCAACATGCGTTCACGTTTGTCAGCTTGCATATATCACAGGCCCAGAGTAAAAATCCTCGTTTTCTGCCCTTTTACTCCTGCCCTGCTTCTTGATAACTTTTCTATTCTCCCTCCTCCTCCACTCTGCTAAAAGAGCTTTTGATTGAAATGTGCCAGCCCTAGGACCCAACTCTTAGCCAGGGTATGGTTTCCCAGACATTCCCCGGGGAGACAGTCCCATGTCCTTTCCTTCTGCGGGGAAGGGAGTGGTCTGGAGCCAGGGCTGACACAGAGTGGCCCTTGTTTTCCTCTTTATCATCATTGTTATTGTTTTGAGGCCGCTGCTCCTCCATGGGGCAGAGGCAGACACACAGATGGAAAATTTTAAAACATTTTCTCCCTGCAAATTAATTGCAAGGTCAGTATCAATTCCTTGACCCCCTCCCACCCTCAGCATCATCCCTTCAGCCAGGACACTGGGCTTATTAAACCCAAGTCTGTCCTATGGCAGGCTTGATGTTGCCCTGAGGACCAGGGCTCCTTTGGTCTTGATTTAAAAGCTTTCTTGCAGGGACACCAAGGGGAGCAGTGAGACGTGCACCTGCCATGAGCTGGTGAACTCGCCGTCATTCTGCAATAACACCCCCCATCTCCACATTGGAGCGGCTGCCATTCTTCTTGCCCCCACACTGGTTTTTCTTCCCCCCTCTTTCTTCTTTTATAGGGAAGCAGATGCAGGGCACATCACAGGCTGGGAAGCAGTGAGACACCCTACTAGCTCCATTTTCTCTGTGTGTGTGTGTGTGTGTGTGTGTGTGTGAGTGTGTGTGTTTGTGTGTGTCTGTCTGTGTGTGTGTGTGTGGTGGGGTCCCAGCCTTCTAGACTCTAGAGGCTGCTGGAGAAGGGAGAGAGGAATGCAACTGCATCCCATGCTGACTCTGGTAAGAAGCTGGCAGAGACTATTCAAGAGATATTAAAACATCTCTAAACTTTAGCAAATATTAGAACCTGAATAAGAATGTGAAGTGATGTATGCACTCCCCAACCGCACCTGCCATTTTACGAGTAGGGAAAATAAGGCTTTCACCAAATTAGTGGAGACCTCCCAACCCCCTTACAATCCACTTCCTAACTGGGTGTGGATTTCGCAGAGCCAGGGAACATCAGCATTTGGCTTCAGAAATGCTGCTAAGTCCTGAACAAACAAACATGAACATGAAAGGTAGTGTTCAAGATCTCTTACTCTCAAGCTTAGACGTAAGCTTGTGTTCACTTAGACGTAATGCATGTGTTCACCTGGGATCCAGGCTTGCCTCGCTGTTTTCCCAACTTACTCTTCATAAGTAGGGGAGGACACATGGGCCCTGTCGATGAATCCCCAGTCCCACCCCCCTGAGGCCCCCACATTGACTCTTAAAAGACGGGAGGGTTTTTGTTTGTGTGTGTGGAGCAGAGAAAGACTTTCCTCAATTTTGGTCAGCACTGTTGTCTTGCGTCTGCGAAGAGTGGAGGAGGTCTCGACTGGAGTGACTTCATGGAGAACTGGGAGGGGTCCCCTTTTTGCCCCCACCCGAAACCACTGTTTGAGTTACATTCCACCTTTAGAATTGCTCTGAGATAAAATACTGGGAAAATACAAGGTTAGGAGTCATAACTCCTAGCCTGGTTTTGCTCCTGTAACTCATCCATACATCCATATATTTAAGAAACAAATAGTCATTGAGCTACTATACTCCGGGTACGATTCTAGGTGCTGAGTATTTGGTGTGGGATATGGCAAAACTCCTGTCTCCATAGGTCTTGCATTATAGTGGGGAAGTTGGTACTTGCCACATTAAGTAACATTATTGAAGGCTGTGGAGAAAACAAAAATTGAATAAGGCAGTAGGGAGTACCCGACAGGAGGGTATGTTTGTGTGGAGTGTGTTAGGGGGTTTTAAAATAGGTCCATACATTCTTTCATACTTTCTTCAAAAGGCGAAACCTAGGGTTGCCTGGGTGGCTCAGCTGGTTAAACATCTGACTTTGGCTTAGGTTGTGATCTCACGGCTCATAAGTTTGAGCCACACATCGGGCTCTGTGCTGACAGCTCAGAGACTGGAGCCTGCTTTGGATTTTGTCTCCTTCTCTCTCTGCCCTTCCCCCGCTTGTGCTCTGTCTCTCTGTATCTCTCTCTCTCTCTAAACAGAAATAAACATTAA
This sequence comes from Panthera uncia, assembly GCF_023721935.1. Taxonomy (NCBI): domain Eukaryota; kingdom Metazoa; phylum Chordata; class Mammalia; order Carnivora; family Felidae; genus Panthera; species Panthera uncia. Next base: position 19,927,581 of record NW_026057584.1, read on the forward strand.
ACAATTTTAAGAAAAAGGTGAAGGCTAATTCCCCTTACCCTGAGTGTGGGCTAGATGTAGTGACTTGATCCTGAAACAAAGACCGAAGTGGAAGTCATGGAGTATGACTTTGGAAGCTGGGTAATGAAAACATTGTATCTTCCTCCACTGAGTTTTGTTGAATTGTCTGCTCTGGGGGAAGATCACAGTCATGTTATAAGGACGCTCAAGCTGCTTAAGAGGCTCACATGGCAGGGAACAGAGGCCTCCTGCCAACAGCCTTGTAAGGGACCATCTAGAAAACTGGTTCTCCAGCCCCAGACAAACCTTCAGATGAGTGCAGGTCCTGCCAATATCCTGACTGTAGGTGAATGAGAGACCCTGAGCCCAAACCTCCCCGATAAGCTGACCCCGGATTCCTGACTGAGGACGACTATGAGATAAATATTTGTTATGTAAAACCAGAGCTTTTGGGAGTCATTTGTTAAATAGTAATAGATAACTAATATATGTATTTTATGGAAGTTCTCTCTGTGAAGGGAATAGTTGAACAAAGACCAGAATGAAAAAGGAAAATCAACCAGGTTAAGATACGTATGAAGATCCTTGAAGCAGAAGGTCATAGAACTGGCAAAGGCTTTTTGGTAGGAACATGCTTGAAATTTTCAAAGGCATGCCAAGGAAAGATCGTCCTAGATTTGGAAATGGGCAGGATATTATCAGCTATCCTTTCAGTGGAGAGCTGGGCATTGTCCAGGGTATTTTCTGGAATTACCTGATTATACTGAGATATTCCTCTTTGAATTTTGATTGCCTAAGTTATGGAATTCAACTTGTAGAAATCTGATAGGAGTGCAAATGATTCTTTTCCAAAGCAATATAATTTATTTTGCCTAGTAGATATACAACTGAATTCTACCCTGTAGGAAAGATGGCCCCGGACAATACATTTTAAGCAGCTTTATTGTGATAACATTTTTATACCATACAATTCATCCACTTAAATCCATGCTTTCTCAGTATATTCACAGGGTTATGCAAACATCACCGCAATCTAATTTCTGTCCATTTCATAAAGAAAACCCCTTATCTGTTAGTAGGTTCCCTTCCATCATCCCCTCCCCCATACCAGTCCCAGATAATCACTAATCTATTGTTTGTCATTATAGATTTGCCTCTTCTAGAAATCTCATATAGAGGTAATCGTATACTATGTGGCTTTTGGGACTGGATACTTTCACTTAGCATAATTTTCAGGGTTCATCCATGTTGTGGCATGTATTAATACTTCATTCTTTATTGCCACATATTATTGAATTGTATAGAAATATCACATTTTGTCTTTCTATTTATTGGTTTGTGGACATTTGGGTTATTTCTACGCTGGGTTAATGTGACTAATGTTTCTATGAGTAGTCAGACCCAGTTTTTGCGTGGATGCATGTTTTAATTTCTTTTGGGTATATACCTAGGAGTGGAATTGCTGGGTCATATGACAGGTCCATGTTTAATATTTTAAGGAGCTTTCAAACTGTTTTCCAAAGTGGCTGCATCATTTTACATTCCCTCTAGCAGTGTGTGAGGGTTCCAATTTCTCCACATCCTTGCCAACACTTATTATCATCCATCATTTTGATTACAGCCATTTTAGTGGATATGAGGTGATTTCTTGTGGTTTTAATTTGCATTCCCTAATGACTAATGATGTTGAACATCATTTATGCACTTATTGGCCATATTTATATTTTTCTTGGAGCGATGTCTATTTAAAGCCTTGCCAGTTTTTAAACTTGTCTTTTACTGTGCAGTTTCCAGAATTCTGTATATATTCTGTGAACAAGTCTTTTATCAAATATATGACTTGCAACTGTTTTCTCCCACTATAAGGGTTATCTTCCCTTTATTGATGGTATTATTGGCAGAAACAAAGTTTTAAGTTTTAAGTCCTATTTATCGTTTTTTTTCTTTTGTTGCTTGTACTTTTGCTATTATATCAAAGAACCATTTCCTGACCCTAAACCATGAAGATTGGCTTTTATGTTTTCTTCTAAGGGTTTTACTGCCTTCGCTCTTACCTTTAGGTCTATTCATTTTGAGTTAATTTTGTGTGTGCTCTGTGGTAAAGGCCTACATTAATTTTTTTTTCTCCAAGTTTGTTTGTTTGTTTTAGAGAGAGGGAGGTGGAGAGAGGAAGAGGGAGAGGGAGAGAGAGAGAGAATCTAAAGCAAGCTTCATGCCCAGCATGGAGCCTGATGCGGGACTTGATCTCACAACTGTGAAATCATGACCTGGGCTGAAATCAAGAGTTGGACACTTAACCAGCTGAGCCACCCAAGTGTCCCCCTCTTTTTAATTTTTTTTTAATTTTTAAATAAAGAGAGAGAGGGAGAGAGAGAGATTTTCTTCAAGTTTTAATTTAAATTCCAGTTATTTAACATACAGTACAATACTAGTTTTAGGTGTAGGATTTAGTGATTCATCACTTGCATGCAACATCCAGCACCCTCCTTAGTCCCTATCAACTATTTAACCCATCCCCCCTGCCCACTTCCCCTCTGGTAATCATCAGTTTGTTCTCTATAGTTAAGAATCTGTTTCCTGGTTTGCCTTTCTCTTTTCTTTTTCCCCATGTTTATCTGTTTGTTTCTTATCCAGTTGTCCCTGTACCATTTTCTAAAGATTATTCTATCGCCATTGAATCATCTTTGCATACTTGTTGAACATCAATTGATCATAAATGTGTGGGTTTATTTATGGGCTCTCAATTCTGCTTCATTGACCCACATGTCAGGTTTTGTGCCAGCACTGTGTTTTCTTGGTTAGTGTAGCTTTGTAGTAATTTTCAAATTGGGAAGTCAGTTTTTCAACCTGGTTCTTCTTTTTCAAGGTTGCTTTAACTCTTTGGAGTCCTTTAAATATCTATAGGAATTTTAAGATTCGCTCATCAGTCTCTGAAAAAAAAGGCAGCTGGTATCTTGATAGGGATAGTTTTGTATCTGGGGAGTAAATTCATCTTAAAAATCCTAGGTCATTTGATCCATGAGCATGGAGTATCCATCCACTTATTTAAATGTTCTGTCATTTCCTTTGATGACAATTTATAATTGTCATTGTATGCCTTGTACTTCTTTTAAAGTGTATTCTTAAGTATTTTACTATTGTAAATATAATTTAATTATTTATTTAACCTTCAAAATGTTCGCTGCTAGAGGGTAGAAATACAAGTGATGTTTTTATATTAATCTTGTATTCTTCACCCTTGCTGAACTCATTTACCAGTTTTAATAGTGTTTTAGTGGATTCCTTAGAAATTTCTATATAAAAAACCATGCCATACACAAATAGATTTCCTTTTTCCTTTTTTTTTTTTGGATGCCTTTTATTTCCTTTTCTCACCTAATTGTCCTGGCTAGACCCCCTAATAAAGTTAATGAGGTTGTATGAATCGACATTCTTGTCTTGTTCCTGATCTTATGGTGAAAACATTCAGCCTTTCACTGTATTTTTTAAATGTTTTATTTATTTTGGTGGGGGGAGGGGGAGAGAAAGAGAGAGAGACACACAATCTGAAACAGGCTCCAGGCTCTGAGCTGTGAGCACAGAGCCTGATGCAGGGCTTGAACCCAGGAATGGGACCATGGCCTGAGCCAAAGTCAGATGCCCAACCAACTGAGCCACCCAGGTGTCCCCAGCCTTTCACTATTAAGTGTGATAGTGTGTTTCCATATATGGTCTTTACCACAAAGAAAGAAGTTCCTTTCTTCCTGGTTTGATGAGTGTTTTTTATCATAAAGAGTGTTGGATTTTTGTCAATTTTTTCCCCTATGGCTATTGAGATAATCATATGGCATTGTCTTTTATCCAACTAATATGGTGTATTACATTAAGTGATTTTCAGATGTGAAATTAACCCTGCATTTCTGGGTTAAGTCCCACATGGTCTTGGTGTATAATCCTTTTTGTATGTTTCTTGATTCACTTTGTTAGTGCTTTGTTGAGTATTTTTGGCGTCTATACTCATATGGGATATTAGTCTGTTCCCATATTATTTTCTTATGGTGTGTTTGTGTGTGAGGATCAAGTGACACTGATCTCACTCACATAAGGAGTTGAAAAGTGTTCTCTGCTTCTAATATTTTCGGGGAGAGTTTTAAGGATTGCTATTCATTTTTCTTGAATGTTTGGTAAGTTTTAAAATGACTAATTCATTTATTTTACTTGTTATAGATGTATTCCTAGTTTTTATATCTCTTGATTAAATTTTTATTATTTGTTTCTTTCTAGGAATGTATCCATTTTGTGTAAGTTTTCCAGTTTGTTGGTATGCAGTTGTTCATAAATCTTTTTATTTTATTTCATAAATCTTTTTATTTCTGTCAGATTGGTAATTGTGTGTCTTCTTTCATTCTTGATTTTAATAATTTGAGTCCTCCCTTTTTCTCTTGATCAGCCTAACCAAATATGTATCAGTTTTATTGATCCAAACATTGGATTTTATTGTCTCGTGTGATATTATCCAGTTTTGCATCTATTAATAAATTCACTTCAACGTTTATTTTTTAAAAAATTTTTTATGTTTTTTTTTTTTTTTTGATAGAAAGAGAGACACAACATGTGAGCAGAGGAGGGGCAGAGAGAGAGGAAGACACAGAGTCTAAAGCAGGCTCCAGGCTCCGAGCTGTCAGCACAGAGCCTGATGTGGGGCTCGAACTCGTGAACTGCGAGATCATGACCTGAGCTGGCTTCGTATGCTTAACCGACTGAGCCACCCAGGTGCCCCTCACTTCAACATTTCTGATAGCCTGTGTATACATATCTGTCTGTTCTTCAGATTCTCTTCTGAGCCTATGTTAACACAGGTGCTCTCATTAATTAATGAGTTGAATGAAATATTTGACACGTGTTGATTTCATATTTTTACAAAAATAATGTTTTAAACTTTTAAAAATTGTACTTTAGCAGAAAGCAGGCATATCACTGAAGAGTCAGAAAGTGGTGGAAAATGAGGTCAGAGAGAAAGACACAGAACAGATCATGTAAGTCCTTGTAGGCCATGCTAAGGAGGTTGGTTTTTACTCTGGGTGAGAGAAAAAGCTATTAGCATCATCCAGGCAAGTGACTCCCTTAGCTGGGACCTCAGATACCTGTAACATGTTTCTATGCCACTTCACAGGATGGCTCTGAGGATGGAATGAGATTATGGAGTTGAAAATGGCATTGTTACTGTTAGAGGTCAGTCAGTGGTGGTAAACCCCAGACAACCTTCAAGGCAAGTGTAAGGGGCTGGGATGGGTGGGCTTTCAGGGAAGGAGAACACTTTCAGGAAATGGTCTGACCACACAACCCTGGTTATTTGAGGTAATAGATACCTAATCACTGTGCTCTCAAGCCTGCCAAGAGGGTTTGGTTTATCAGCATGACCTGAGTACAGGGTTCTATAAAGTGTGTTCTTTGAGGATTTTCTTTCCTTCCTCTTTCTCTCTGTGCAATTAAGAGAAGTCCCCAGGAAAAGAACTATATAAACATAAGGGTAGAATTAAGATAAATGCATTCTTTTAGCTTAGGAAATTTTCCGTGATGAATGAATGCCCCTCCAGCTTTTATTCAGCAAGGTCAAGTGCTGGCTCTTCAACGAAGAGCCACTTCTCCAGAGCTGAGGCTGGGTGTTGGGGCTGGGGGCCTTGAGAGAGAAAACGGTTTTCTAGAAAAAGGGAACTAGTGGTCATTGCTGACCTCTCGCAAGAGGTTTGCTGCTCCTTGGTGGTTTCACAGCCGATGGTGGACTTGGGGTTCTCTCTTCCAGTCAGCCTCTGGAGTTGACTTGACTCTTCACAGCTGCAGCCATGAGAGACGAGAACACTTTCAATAGAGGGTACTGTGCGGATCCCAGGTAGAAACGAAGCTTCTACTTCTCATTTGTACCCAAGAGTCAACAAACATCTGGATAATATGATTGGAAATGCTTTATAAAGGTATCAGGAAACCTGGGTCCCCTACTCAGCTCTGTCACTAACACAGCTCAGAGAGTGTACGTGTTGTGTCCGGCTCCCTGACCAACTCCACAGCTGGTGAGATTGGCAGGAGGTGGGCTATCATTTCTAAGTTCCTCCCAAACTCTGACATCCCGTGTCTGAGTTCATAGAGACCCCCGAACATTCCTGAAGGTCCACTTGCTTTTTCTCATTTCCATTCTATATCCTTTCTTCTGTAGTGACTTTTTAGAAGGCTTGGTGAAACACAGTTAGAAAGCTGCTGCTGAACCAACAAGAGAAACATGTCCTGAGGAATCATGCTCATGCTCAGTTTTATGTACTCTTAGGTTTTGAGAGCAAGTAGGGATGAAAAGACCTAAAACATAGGATGTTTGATATTTAGGAACGTCAGGCCCAAAGGACATACTGGAGTGAAATCTTACTGGACTGAAATTTCCTGGAGGTGAAATACCTAGAGGAAAAAGGATGAGGTCCATCTTTATGGGTGTGCGTATTACATGCTCATAGAGGGGCTCTGCTTATTAAGGGAAGAGAGATACCAGTGGAAGAATAGATGGACAAGGAGAAAATGGGGTGGGAACACAAGTGGTGAGTTACTTTGTAAATTTGTATGGGTTTTCAGGACCTCTGGCCTTCACCTGAAGAGGTGAGCCTCCATTTGGGCTACACTGTCACCAAGAAGTGGATGGAATCCTGGTCCCATGATGGAGATTTCTCGACCACTTCTCTCTGGAAGGTTAATGGAGTGGACTGCCATGCCATACTAAAATGAAAATTAAAAAAAGGAAGGAAAAGAAAAAAGAGAGAGGGAGAATAGTTCTTTCAAGACAGTCTAGCCTTCTAGTAACACTTCAGAAACTTAATCTCTTTGTTTCATATTTAAAATAAAGACTTTTATACCCCTTGTCATCTTTCTCCTTAATTCTATAATACTGTTTAATCTCTCTTGAATATAGCTGAGGTCTTAGGAGCAGATTTGTTTAAAATATTCCTTTCCACTCACACTGAACCTCTTTCTTGGAGCCCAACTTCTTAGAAACTTGTCAATTTCCCTGCAACTTGTGACCATATTTCCACAAAAATAATCTCTCAGAAATGTTCAAATATTTGGCAGTGGTAACCCAGAAGGAGTCCAGTGATGGGCAAAGCTGGAGAGGCATGACTAAACTTTCTCAGAATTCTTGGTTTTCAACTAAATAGTCCAGGAAGGCATTAAAGAAGAAGAAGGAGGAGAAGGAGGAGAAGGAGGAGAAGGAGAAGGAGGAGAAGGAGAAGGAGAAGGAGAAGGAGAAGGAGAAGGAGAAGGAGA
>NW_026057584.1:19934871-19975463 GCF_023721935.1 Panthera uncia
GGAGAAGGAGAAGGAGAAGGAGAAGGAGAAGGAGAAGGAGAAGGAGAGAAGGGGAAGGGGAAGGGGAAGAGGAAGAGGAAGAGCAAGGAGATGGAAGGGGAAGGGAGGGGGAAGAAAATTAAAGCCAGCATCCTGCATTCTGTCATCACTTCCTCTGTTCTTTTTCTTTTCTTCACCCCTTTCCAATCACTTCCTTCTTCAGTAAGAAGGTGGCACTAACACAAAGACTATCTAGTGTTTCTGGTTCGTTGGGGGTTAACTCACTCTGAGGTCCCAGCAGACTCTATTCATGCCCTGCTCCCACTCGCTCAGGCACATGGCTCCTGGCCCATCAATTTCTACTCTCACCTTCCCACTCACCATTTAGGACAGGCTGTGATACCATTTAGTTGAATTGGAAGGGAGGTGATAGAGATTGGAGTCTCGGCCTGGGAGACAGATGACCCACCAGTGACAACCCCTTCAGGAATGTGTAACTCTACATGCAGCTGCTTGGTCTGGAAGAGGTAAAAGAATTCCTGTGAGTAAGTTGGTTCTGAGAATTTTCACGGTCCCAAGGGATGTGCAACTGCTGCAGCTCAGATAAACCAGAGAGGGAGTGTGTATAGTGACAAAGGTGGCTCAGGACTGCTGCTGGGTGACTGGGTCACCCTAAGGATGGGACAGATGGGATGGGAGTTGGTGACCATAGAGGCAGACTGCAGAAGAGATTCCCATGGGATGAATTTATTTGGGGGTTTTAGCAAGAAAACCAGTCATGAATTCTTTAAGTGGATGATTAAAAAATATAATTAGAAATCAAAGCTTGTTTTTAGAGGCTATTAAGAAAAGAAACCACAGGTCAAAATGGAGGCAGAAGGCAGAAGCATAAAGTAGAGACCTAGAGGCCAAGGAGGCGAACCCAGGCTTCACCTGTGGTGCCCCTAACCCCATTTGTTCTCACTCTGGGCAAGAGCAGCTCTCCATGCTTCATGTCCTCAGCAAAGAGTAAGGGATACTTGAATGAGTCAGGTTACAGAACCAGGCTATGTTTCTGGAGAATTTGACTTTAGAGGTTTCTGGCAGGAGTACTCTAGGTAGAGGGAGGAATTTTATCTATTTTGTCGGCCATCTTTAGATGACTCCATTTTCCCCACTCCCAGCTAGAAGCATCAAAGTTGCAACTCAAGTGTTGTGTCATGGAGTGCCTAAACAGCCCAGCGCATAGGTCTGGGAGCTTCCGAGTTCTGGGTCACAGCTCTGGAGATGGCTTTGTGGTAGCATCAGTAGTAGTGGGGAGTAGGTGTCCCGAGAAATGTCAGTCGCATGAGAGATGGCAACTAAGAGGCAATGGTCCCCAAACAGAGAATAAGCTAGTGTCTGAAGGTATAATGAAGTGGCACGGATTCTGGCATCTTCTGAGTGCTTCATACCATGGCTATCACTGACAAAGTTCATTTCTAAATCTCATGGGCTGGTGGGGGCAGAGCACTGGATATTCTGCCCTGTTGTTCCATCTTTTGGTGGGGGGGGGAGGTGTGAGTTCTTTCAGCATAATTACTTTGAGATTCATCTATACGTTGATTGTATCAGCGCTTGATTCCTTTTTTGTTGCCATCATAGGTACAAAATATAGCACACCTTGTTTAAGCATTCACCTGTTGAAGGATATCTGGGTCATTTCCAGTTTGGGGAAATTATAAATCAAGCTGCTATAAACATCCACGTCTAGGTGTTTTGTATGAAGATAGTTGCTATTTCGCCTACAAGTAGGATTACAGGTCTTATGATTAATGTGTGTTTAACTTTTTAAGAAACTGTATTTCAAAGTGGCTATGCCATTTTGCTTTCCTATCAGTAATGTATGGGAGTTACAATTACTCCACATCCTTGTCAACACTTGGTATGAAATAGTGTATTAAATGTTCACAATTCCAGACGGTGACCAGCTGGCTTAGTCAATAGAGTGTGTGACTCTTGATCTCAGGGTTGTGAATTTAAGCCCCACATTGGGTGTAGAGATTAGTTAAAAATCAAATCTTTAAAAGAAGTTTACTTATAAGTGTTCATGATTCCAATAAATCTGTAGTAACATCTCATTGTAGTTTAATTTGCATTTCCTTAGTAATCTAAGATTCCCTAAATAACTAAAGCATCTTTTCATGTGCTTATTTGCCAAATACACTTTCTTTAGTCTCGGTTTGAATATTTTGCCCGTACTTTTTGCTTTCTTATTAATTGAATTTTGAGAGTTCTTTATAAATTCTGGATGTATTAGTTGCAAATATTCCCTGCTTGGCGATGTTTTGTCTTTTAATTCTCTTCACAGGGATGTTTGAAGAGCAGAACTTTTAAATTTTGATCAAGTTCCATGTATGGATTTTTCCCTTTTGTGGATTATGTTTTAGGTGTAGTGCCAGAGAAATCTTTGCCTAGTCCAGGTTCACAAAGGTTTCCTCCTATGTTGTCTTCTAGGAGTTTTACAGAGGTTTCAGGGCATAGGTTTTAGGGCATAGGTTTTTCACATCTTTTGTTAGAATTATCTGTAAGCATTTCATACTTGTATGGTCATTATAAAAATATTGTTTTTTAATTCTTATTTATTTATTTTGAGCTAGAGAGAGAGAGAGAGAGAGACAGAAAAAGAGAAAGGCAGAGAGAGAGGGAGAGAAAGAATCCCAAGCAGCCTCCACACGTCAGTGCAGAGCCTGACATGGGGCTCAAACCCACGAATCGTAAGATCATGACCTAAGCCAAAATCAAGGGTTGAACACTTAACTGACTAAGCCACGCAGGCACCCCTAAAAAATATTGTTTTTAATATCAATTTCCAATTGTTCATTGCTAATATACAGAAATCCAATTGATTTTTTTTAAATTCGATCTGATTTGCTACCTAGGCAATCATGTAGTTTATAAATAAAGTAAGTTTTACTTCTTCCTTTTCAATCTGGCTGGTTTTACTTCTTGTTCTTGCTTGACTATCCTGATTAGAATCTGCAATACAATGTTGAATGGGAACAGTGAGAGTAGACATCTTTTTCTTAGGGGGAAAATATTTATTCTTTCACCATTAAGTATGTATGAGGTGGTTCCCTTCTATTTCTAGTTGGCTGAAAGTTGTCTGTGTGTGTGCGTGTGTGTGTGTGTGTGTATGTGTGTTCTTAATTTTAATATTTTGATCAGGAATGGCTCTTGGATTTTGTCAAATGCTTTATTGTATCTATTAGGATGATCTTTGTTGTCCGTATTTTTGTTTTTAGTTTGCTAGTATGGTGAATTACATTGATTTACTGTCAAATGTTAATTTAACCTTGAATTCTACTTGGTCATGTGTCATTTTCTTTATACATACAGTTGGATTTGATTTACCACCATCTAAAAGTTTGCATGTATGTTCATGATGGCTGTTAGTCTGTAATTTTCTTTTCCTATGATGTTTTTGTATGGTTTTTATATCAGGGTAATGCTGGCTTCATGGAGTTGGAAAATATTCTCTCCTTTTTAACTTTCTGGAATTGTTTATTATACATATTTCTGCCTAAAATATAATCCATTAATGAAGGCATCTAAACCTGGAGTTTTATCTTGGGAAGATTTTTAACTACAAATTCAATTTCTTTCTTTCTTTCTTAGATACTGGGCTACTCATGTTAATGTGATCTATTTCTTCTCTGGTAGTTCGTGTCTTTTAAGAAATGTATCCACGTCATTTAGCTTCTCAAATAATTAGTATGAAGTTGTATATAATATTCTGTAATTATTATCTTCATACCTATAGAATCTGTAGTGATGCCACCTCTCATTCCTGATGTTGGTCATTTCTGCCCTTTCTTCCTCTCTCTCGGATTTTTCCTGATCAGTCTGATTTTAGGTAGATTGGCTTCATTGATTTTCTAAAAGAACTACCTTCTGTTTCATTAGTTTATTTATTTTTCTATTATTTTACACTTTTCTATTTCATTGATTTCTTCTTTGATCTTCATAATTTCATTTTGAAAATTTACTTTGGATTTTATTTGTTTTTCTTTTCCTATTTTCTTAAGGTGGGGACTGGAGTAACTAATCTGAGATGTTTACTTTTCTAATATAAGTATTTGGTGCTATGTATTTCCTCCTAGGTACCACTTTAGTGATGTGCCACACATTTGGAATTTCATCTGGTTAGAAATACTTTCTAATTTCCTTTTGAGCTGCTCTTTTATAATCTGGTAATTACCAAAATGTGATAATTTGATAATTCTAACAATGCAAATAAACACAACAATGGGATAGAAAACAATAGGAGGATTGTCTGTACTTCAGATGAGGCTGTAAGAGAAGATTTTTTGGAGCAGGTGACATTCTATCCAAGACAAGAAGAATGAGAAGGAATCAAGCAGGTAGAGTTGAACCAAGAGTATTCTAGGCATAGGGTCAGCAAATGCAAAATCCCTAAAGCAAGAAAGAGAAGGAAAGAATTTGAAAAGAAGCAAAAGGTTAAAGAAAATATTTCCTAAATTTTATCATCAAAACATGTTGTTTCCAGATCCTACCAAGTACAGGAACAGGTATGAGCCATAAGGACACAGGACTTCCATGTTTGGCCTGACTATAGTTCTCCTTAGTGTCAGGGTAATGGGTAAAATTGCCCCTGGAGAAGGGGTACCACCCTAGGAATTCTATCTGTATTAAGTTGTTGAGGTATGATTTCATCCTGAGAATGTGCTGCTCTACATCCTTAGTAAATTAAATTCTTGATCCTTGAACTTTGCCATGAGTGATCGCTAGATTATTATTCTTTCTTTTTAATGTTTTTTTAATACTCTGAAGAAAGCTTCCAGATTGACCTCAAATAACTGATTAATATCAAATATATTTCTTTGTCTTTTCCTTTGCTGTAGCCTCCCTGAATGGGGCTGTTTGATTCTTGGTGACAAGACTAGAATGACAAATCATGGATACAATCTGGTGCCATCCATTTTCAACTTTATTCTTTTTCACCACAAGGGATCTGTGATGGGAAATGTTCTTCAGTCAGCCACAGCTGGCTCCTGGACCACAGTGAGTTAGTACACATCTGTTAAAGACAGGCTGAAGACGTGCCTTCCTCATTTTTTTCCTCCAAGCTGGCTCACTGAAGAATTGCTATATCTCTGGAAATCTTTTCCTGTGCTCTTTCTCCTCCTTAATTCCCCTGAGCTTTCATTAGCTCTTCCAGTGCTGTCCTCAAGTGAATGATTCATAGCTTGTATATTTCTCCCATGTCTGTCTTGAGAAAGTCTAGAGAGCATTCTATCTTTTCCCTCTCCTGAAAACACTCCTCTTGGGCTCTATGTTACAGTTCCCTTAGACCATCACTTCACTTTCCCATAGAAGAGCAAGGAGAACTTGGGTTTTGTAAGCAGGAGTATTAGTTTTTTGGCCATTCCTATGGACTAACCAGGAAGACTGCAGGGTGGAATCAATCAGGGATAGCTCACCATGAATGCAGTTCCCAGGTCGGAACTATTTCGAGAGGGATAATGAAGAATTCTGTGCCACTTGGGACGTCTTTCTCCTCAAGAGCAGAATGATTGGATTGTCTCCTGGTCTTTACACATTCTAAGGGAAGGTCTTTTTAAAGGTTTTTTTTTCCTCAGATGATGTTTTTGTTTCCTCAATTCCCCCAGGTCAGGAAGTCCTTCCTGATAGCTGGGAAAAGGAACAATTATACTCTTCTCTTCACATTTGCTCTTCAGCTTGTAGAGGAGAAATATAAGACTTCAGTCTTATTCTTCCAACTGCTTATTTTCTCTTCCCCAAAGGAGGAGGAGTAACTAAGCTGACTGGAGGGCCTGACCTTCACTAACTGACATTTAATAGGGGACGGAGTGACAGTGTTAAATGTTACACAGAGGTGACACTTGGTATTGTTTCTGTGTTCTCTCAGGCGAATTGTGGGCTCATTGTCTTGGGTAAATTCCATGTGGTGAATTCCCCTGAGCAAGTTGTCCCAGTATGGAAGGGAAAGGAAGGACATCCGTTCTTTCTCTGTCTTCTAGCTGTGCCAGAGCATGGAGGCAGGCCTGTGGTCCTCCACAGTTAGCTAGGTAGGCAAATTCAGACCCAACTCTACAGATCAGCTATCCGAAGCGGTGGGTGGGTCGTAAGTCCAAAATTTGGGTGGCTGGAATAGAAAGCCCCATTAAGCTTAAGGTTTAAGTCCAAGTTTTCTCCAAGTCCTGCTTTTACAGAGTGATTGGGTGCATCCTTCTTCACATAAACAGTCTGAACCTTGTATCTTTTGTCTCAATGGGGCAGAGCCTAGAGGAGGAGACTCCAGCCCCCCTTCCAGCTTCCATCTAAATTTTTATGCCAAATGTAGTCTTTGAGAATGAAAGTAATTTTTAAAGCTGTGCCGACTTATTATCTCCCAGAGCTCCAAAGATTCTTGTTGTGTGTGTATGTATGTCTTACCTCCATTCTCCATTACTACTCATGCTTGAAAAACTCAAAAGCGTCGGATCCATGTATCCAAAGAAATGGCGACTAGAGAGGTCAGCTGCCTTTTCTAGAGCCCGGCCCCTCCTCTTCACATCTTTCCTTTGGTTTTCAAATGGAAACATCATATTCACATTGTGTCTCCTTAATGCTGGAAAATGCAGCTGCCATGCTAAAAAGGTCAAAATTACCTCAATTCCTTCTGCATGCCTGGAAACCAGCCTCTTGATTCTACTCAGAGTTTTGCATCTAAAATCTTAGACAATAGTCCCAGGAACAAAATGAGTCCTCCAGGCCCTTGGAGAGACTGGATTAAACCATCAGCTACATCATCAGCCAGTGTTGATCATCCGTTTTTTTCCTTGTATCTGTGTTATCACCATTGATGTATACTCTACAAATGGAACAGTGAGTCTAGTCACTGGAGAAAGCCTTGGATGTGTTTAATTTCCTGCCAAACTCTGTGACAAAGAGCTAATTTCATGTCTTGTGATCAAATAACTGTAACTTTGCAAGGGCAAAATTTGTTGGACTATGGATACTCAGGGTCCTTGTGTGGCTTGGGATGTTGCCAGGGCAGCGATGGGGTCTGAGTGAGTGTTTTCATTTTATTCTTGCTTTATTACCCCTGCCTAATTCTCCCATTTCAAAATGTCGTGGAGTAGGCTGGTGTCATTTGTTTTCATAAATTAATGTCGATTGCAATTTATGGCCAGATGGGCCCTGAAAAATAAGAGGCTTGTGTGTCTCTTGGAAGGTCTAAAGAAAAGCAGTGGGCATGCTTGGGGTGAACTTTTGCACTTCAATGCTTCTTGTGAAAAATCCTGTTTTATAACAGCTGGGGACAAAGGATTCCTTATTAAGATTATTTTTTTGCCACTGCTTCTAATTCCTCTAGCAACTAGAAAAAATGTAAATATTGTAATTCTTCCTACTGGGAAGCCATGTGTCTGTGTCAGGGAACAACTTGGAAATCAGAGGTCTAGCGTCTGAATCCCCTAGATATCTTCACAGCCAACTAATGGGGCTCTGGGGGCAGGAAGGTGCATATTGGATAATAGCATGCAAAAGCTCTGATATATATCTTTTTGCTACTCCTTCATGGGCCAGGGAGAAGAACTGGGTCAGTGAGAAGCACAAATATGAGAGAGAGAGAAAAAAAAAGAACTAGAAAATTTGATGAGTCTGTGAGTCTAAGAAATAATGGCTTGTGGGATGCTGGAATCCAAAGCCAAAGAGGAGGCTGCTTGGCCACTGTAAGCATTCAGAGACCACGTGCAGCTAGATACTCCCTCCCACAAGGGCACTTGCCTCAGGGTATATCAGCTACAGGGTTAGAAGACCCTTTTTCTTAGCCCTCTTGGTATATAGCTATGTGAAAAATCACATAGATTCTCAGTTGATTGCCTTTCTGGTTAAAACAAAGTATCTGGACAAGACAGTGTCCAGCGTCCCTTCCATCTCGAATAACTTTTTTTGATGATAATCTTTGTTTTATGAAATTATGTTAAGATCAGAGTGTTATTGTATCATCGTCCTCAAGTCATGGGCATTGAGATTCCTCACAGTAAACATGAAGTTGGCCAGTGATCTTTACCCATCCAGAGTCCTGCTCATAGTTCTGTAGATCCTACAACTTAGAAAATCATTTTCATATATAACAACTCCGTGAGGTAGATAACACAGGAACTATGATTTCTCCTAAACCTCATAGCTGTACTGGGATTTAACCTCAGTTTCGTGGAGATGTCACCACTCTATCATTCAACAAAATTGCCCAAATATTTTTTGAGCACATCTTAGATGCAAAGTACTCTGTTGAGCAAAAAAACAAAAAAAAACAAAAAACAAAAAAAAACCCAAAAAACAAAAAAATGCATCAGAGAACAGGACAGATGCAATCCACGTTCCCAGGTTGCTCATATCTTGTACAGCAAAAGAGTGCTTAACTCTAACAAACTGTGGTGGTGTGTGTGATGGAAAAGGATAGGGGAGAAGGATGCTCCAGTGGGAGAATTTATCCCAGAGAAGAAGTAAGTAAAGATCTTCCTGGAGAAGTGACATGGAATTCTTCTCAAGAGTGGAGTTGCTTTAGTCAGGACAAAAGGGAGTTAGGGAAGAGTGTTCCAGGCCACAGGAATAACATGACCTTTGGATGAAAACAGCATTTCTCTAATACCATGTGTATGGGTTAGAGGAAAGAGTAGAAGGAGAAGGAAAAGAGGGATCCCTGGTAAACAATAGAAGATTGTTTCCCACTGTGTCCACATATAAAATAACCTCTGGGATTGATGCCCTACCTGAATAATTGCAGCTAGCTCACATAAAAATTGGTAGATTTTGGTTAATTTAGTAAACTATCAAGTCGTTGTGTATGCTGGGCAGTCCATGAAACTCTGAATGTCTATCAAATCCATTCACCCCTTCTGTGGAGAGAGTATGGGACAGATCTTCCTTTCCTTAGATGTCAACAGGGTTATACCATGGGACTCTAAGCACCCTGGGGACATCTGATGGTGAATAGGGAAAGGGTTACATTAGGCGGAGAGAGACAAGGGGCCCTCGGGGAGGCAGGACGCAGCTCCAAGTGGGAGGCTGAAGAAGCAGCTGCGGAGCTTGGGGAAGACGAGGATAAGATAAATGTGTTCCCGACCTGCCCGGACAAGGTGCCCTGCATGAAGTCTCACAGTAAATAGGTCCCAGTAAAAAGCCAGGGACAGAAATCCCCAGCAGCAACCCAGTCGGGATCCCTCTCACTCTTGAGAGCTTTGTGCTTTCTCTCAATAAATTCTATAGCTTTGCTCAGTCTCTGTCGTCCGCGAGATGCATTCTTCGACTCCGTGAGACAAGGACCAGCGTCTCTCCCACCCTCCTGTAACAACTGGACCAGGGAAAGGTGTCTGAGCCAATGGCAGTCACAAGAGGGAAGAATTAGACTCCACAGATGTGCACCAGACTGAGTCATGATTAAGGGACCACCAGTGTATTTGAAGGTGAAATAAGAAGGATAAAGATGCCAAGACACGCTCTTGCTTCAGTTATAGAAACCCAGGAGCCTGGGTGGCTCAGTCAGTTAAGTATCTGACCTCGGCTGAGGTCATGATCTCACGGTTTGTGAGTTTCAGCCCCGCTTTGGGTGAACTCGAGCCCCACTTCTCTCTCTCTCTCTCTCTCTCTCTCTCTCTCTCTCTCTCTGCCCCTGGTGGGATTCTCTCTCTAATTATATATATAAAAGAAAGTTACAGAAACCAAGAATAGGAAGAGACCACAATATAACGTGTGGGAGATTAGAGAAAAAACTGAGGGCTGGTTAGCTGCAGTGCAGGGGTGGGTGGGAAATGAAGGAGAAGCAACAGCAGAAATAAGTAGAAGGCTGGAAATAGAGGATGACCAGGCAGCCATAGAAAGCTGCGGACTGCCAATGGCTCGGAGTGGATTTATGCAGTGCTGTTGGGAGTATTGCCAGGAGCAGCCTTTCTGCAGAGCAATCTGATACAATTTAGTCAAATTAAAATGAACCTATGTATATTTCCCAAGCGTCTCTCACACAGGCCCATTAGGGGATGTGCTTGAGGATGTTCACTATAGCGTTGCTTGTGGTGACAGGGAGTTGGCGGTAATCTGGAAATCCATCAGTGGAGATTAGATAAGCACCACAAGGCAGGTTGTGTATCACGGAGAACTAAGCAACACTGAGAATGAGCAGCCTGGATGAACTCATGTGCAGTGATGGGTGAAAGAAGAAACGGATATATGACGAAGGACTGGGTTTTTTTTAATTGAAAATATTAAAAATTTTCAATTTTTTAAAATTTTTAAAAATTTTAAAAATGTACCTGTTATACAAGAACGGATGCAGATCTACATTAGACACAAATGAGAGTGGTTGCCTAAGGGGTGAGGGCAGAGAAGAACAGGATGGGTTGGGGATAAACGTAAATAAATAAGAAATAGGATAGTGAAGAGACCATGGCCAGAGATGTGTAATTTATTCAACCCTCTGCAACTGACATGAAACATGAAAATGAGAAAAAATGGGGAACAGGGAGTCTAGGATTCTTACTTTAGAGACAAGCGTATCGTATACATACAACAAGTTATGGCTGCAATAGCCTGAAAGGGAAGGGTATTTTTCTATATCTCTGGGGTCTGGCCATGCAGCTGGGGACTTTTTATGCCATGTATCTTTATAATAAACCCTAGTCCTCTGAGGTCAGAGGTCATCTGAACAGGTCTCCATTCTTTGAAATCTCGTGGCACCTAACAAAAGTTGTAGGATGGGATATAAATGACAAATCAAACTACTGTTATCAGAAATTTATGAGGTACTAGGCCCCATTCTAGGTTTTTTAAATATATGAAATATTTAATCCTAACAACAACCATAAGGAAACTGAGGCACAGAGAGCTTACATCATGTACCCAAGGTCACACAGCCAGTTACTGGCTTCCACAGTTAACTTTGCAGTTAACTTGCAACTTTGCAGTTACTTGCAACCACAAGGCTGTATTAAAAGAGGCTACCGAGTAAACTCCATGAGTGGCTAGTTTTGCCCAGGGTCAGGCTTGACTAAACCTCCAAATTCTCGGGTTGGTTTCCTCAATAACCCCACTCGTTAAAAACACTTAGACGGATGGCCAAGTGCTCAGATTTGGAAAAAAAGTAATTATTTTCTCTGTGGCTTGCCACATTCTTTTCTAAAACTGTGATCTTCCTGTCTTATTACTGAGATTTCATACCCAAGACGCTAGATTTGGAGTCAATGGCTCTGCCTCTCCCAAGCCAGGAGACCCTGGGTGACTCATCAAGCTTTCTTAGCCTCACTTTCCTCATTTGAAAACCTGGGGCGAATCGCAGTGCTCGTATCTGTCGTTATTGGGATGATACAAACTGCAGAGCTTTGAACTTTGCACAGCCCGTGTTTGGTGACAGACGCACCATTTGAGGAGCCCCTTCAAGCTCTTTTGCCCCCACCCTGTGCCTTTCCCTGCACCTCGGTACCAGCCTGGGAGCCTTGGAAGACTATTTATTGCCTTGGGCACCTTGCGTGAGCTTCAACCTGGGGAGGCACCACGTCCACGGTGCTGCTCTGCCTGGTAAAGACGAACACACACAGCGTGGCGACTGAGTTTGGCCTCAGTGTTGTTTCCTCGCCCTGCATGGGGCAGTGTGGCCCTCTTGGGTCTGTTTCCAATTTTCTTGGCAATTTGAGCATCACAGCACAAATGTCCCCACCCTCACTCTCTTGCTTCTGCCACACTCTTGCTTGTTGATGACTGTGCCTATGCCACGTGACAAGGTTTCTTGACCGGGCTGTCCCTGAGTCCCCTCTGACACCACAATCTAGTATGTTCTTCCCTGGAAGTCCTTGAAAACTAGGTTTGTCTTTTCCTCATGATGTGCCCAATTAGCACTTTTGTTCCAGGGATGAACGTGCTTGTCTTTTCTGTGCCTTGGTTAGAGTGGGATTCTTGGGTGGGCCCTTGTATGTTTTACCTCTGCGCCCTCCCGAGCCTTTGGCCTGGTGTCTGCCAGGTAGATGCACATAAAAGGTGCCCTGTGAGCCAAAGGGCACAGGTGTGTGCTCCAGCCTGGGCTGGCAAGATCACTTGAGTTCCCCACGCTGCTCGCCTGTCCTTCAGGTCACCAAGACTGCATGCAGAGGGCTGCCTTTAATGAGATGCAGATCCTAAAGGTGTAAAGAAAGCCCCAGGGTACGAGCAGTGGCACCTGATATAAGCTTTCAAGCTCTCCCTCATTTTTTTTTTTTTTCTACAATGGTCATAAACTTAACACTGCTTTACGGCGCTGGTTCTAAGGCACAGATCTTTGAATTACTACTATTCATTGTTTATGAATCCATTCAGGAAACATTTATGAAGCGCTTACTTGTATCTGACTGGGAGTGTGGGAATAAGAATACTAAAACATGGCTCTTGCCCATGAGAGGCCATGGTCTGTTGGGAAACAGAAGTGGAGGCAAAGAATTAAAACACAATTAAAAACAAAACAAAAAAGGGGCAGGGGCATATGATAGGGATAAGGGCAAATGAGAGGGAGTGGAGACAGACTTCCTCAATTCAGACCAGGTCCCAATGTCTATATTTTTTTGCCTTTTTAAAAAATATATTTTAATGTTTATTCATTTTTGAGAGACAGAGAGAGAGAGAGAGAGAGCGAGTGGGGCAGGAGCAGAGAGAGAGGGAGACACAGAATTCGAAGCAGGCTCCAGGCTCCAAGCTGTCAGCACAGAGCCCGAGGCGGGGCTCGAGCTCACAAGCTGTGAGATCATGACCTGAGCGGAAGTTGGTCGTTCAACCCACTGAGCCACCCAGGCACCCCTGTCCCAATGTCTCTTAAGCTGTGGGACCTGGCTCTCCAAGTGTCATTTTCCTCATCCGTAATGATGCCTACTTTGCGGGGTTGCTGTTAAGATGAAGTAAGATAGTGCATGAAAGCCCTGGGCATCGTGCGTGGCCCATAGAAAGCACTAAATAACTGCTTGCCAGAGCCCTTGTTCTTCGTGTTCAGTTTTTGTCAACTGTAAAATGAGGGTGGTAATTGCACCCATCTCGTAGGGTTCCTTTGAGACTCGGATCATGAAATGCATAGAAGGCGCTGAACACCGACACCCACTGTGCCTGGCAGAGGAAGCGCTCAGCAATTGTTAGCTCCGGTTCTTACTTTGTATAAAGTAAAAAAGAAGGGAACATAGAAAAGTATACAGGCATAATGTAGTAATGCCTACGGCTGTCTGTGAAGCGCATCAAAAGGTCAGAGGAGTCAGGCAGACGAATAAAGGTCTGCAGAGATGGAAACAAATATAACAAAATCTTAATTGTAGAATCTAGATGGTGGGTACCTACGGGGAGGATCACTGGCCCCTTCTTTTCAACTTTTCTGTATGTTTGACATTTTTCCTAATACAATGCGGGAAGAATAAAAGGGAGTGACTGAATGTTTGGATGATCTTTGATGTGGAATATGAGCAAGGAAATTGTGCAGAAGGAACAAAAGACCTGGGGTGACCTGCTCGTTGCTGGCCCTTCTCTGCCTTGAGGAGACCAGGTGCCAAGGCTCAGAAACAGGAGGAAGAAGATAACCGCTGGGGGACCGCGAGTACTTCTGAGCTGAGCGGAGGGCAGAGGTTGTAGTGGCTAAGAGTATAGACATCTTAGGTTCAAATTCCAGCCCTGTACTCACTAGCTTTGTAACTTGCCAGAAGTAGCTTCTGTGTGCTTTGGTTATTTATCAACAAAAATACAGATAGCTGTCTATTTTATAAGATTGCTTTGAATGTTAGATGAGCCAGTTTCATCATCATCATCATCACCATTTTCTTCATAGGAAAGCTTGTGCTCTCAGAACACTTCAAGGCTTGGAGTCTTTACGGCTCCACCTCAACCCTTGTTGAATGAGACGCTTCTAGAGAGACTGTTGGAGGAAGGAGGGGAGGGGAGGAGGAAGGATCAGAGTAGGCGAAGTTAATCGTAGGAGGAAGAATTCAATGAGAGCCTGGGGTCTAAGGAAGACAGATGCTCAGGTACCAGTCAGATAGATGAACTCAAGAGGCCCGGGCTGATTGCTTGATCAGAGTCATGCACTTGGCTTCTAATGATATATTTAAAATGCTAGTGAAATTATAATCCTGTTGTAGTTCCTTTGGAGGCTCGTTCATCAACCTGGGCAGTGCGTGTGGCTGGAAGGTAGCCAGCATCATCCCCTGACTCCCGCCTCCATATGACTCAGCACAAATCAGACACTTTAATAGCTTCGATTCCAAGTTTGAACTTGCTCCCAAATGAAAGCTCCCCCCCTCCCCCTCACCATTCTCTCCCTACCTTCACAACCCACTCCTCACTTCCAATTTATCAGCTAGTAAATTCTGAGTTGAACTTGGAGCCAGAGTTTCATTTAGGTTTGGCAAAGGCTCAACTTCTTCCAAGAAAAGAAAAAAAAAATGAGGGAAGGGTGGGAGAGGTTTAGAAAAAAAGTCCAGCTAAACAAAAAGGACTCATGGAAACAGCCCTGCTACATTAAGTAACTCAGTGCAGAGAGCAGTGCTTTTTGATACATTAAGTGTGAGTGAATTTGAAGGTGTTTGAAATGGTCTGAATATGCAGCTGGGGTTACCAACCAAGCCCAGATGGGTTCCTGGTTGGAAAGGTTATGGGGTCACCAGTCATTAGCTGGTGACTTCAGAACTGGAGAGCAGACTTGAAGGTGACCGTGGCACCCACACTCATTTTTATTCTGGATCGTGTGGCTGCTGGCCATGTGACATCCCTGTGCTTGTGCATCACAGAAGACCTGTTGACCTAACACTCTGCCTTGCTGGATCTACCAGTGCCCCGAAGAGCCAGGAAAATTTCCATCAGTGTATAGCATCCCGAGTTATAGGAAAAGATATGAATAACTCAACCTCACTCATAATGGAAAAATGCAAACCAAATCATCAGACTGGAAAAAGTTCAATGCTGTCCATCAGCTTCGGAAAAAATGTTTTTAAAATTCAGTAGCGTCTACTGCTGGAAATGGTATAGAAAAATGGCCGCTGCCTTACATTATAGGTAGGAACACAAAGGATATTACCTTTGTGGAAGGAAATGTGACAATGTTTTTCTCCACTTCCTACATCCTCCCCCCCTTGATTCACTTATTCATTCCACTTTCTCTCCACGGGGAGTTTCTACTATATTTTACCCAACAATTACTCCAGTTCTGGACTCCCCACTTGCCTCCAATTCCTCACCTTACCCAAAATAGAAAAAAAAAAGGAAGAAGCTGCAGGGATTATGTACCTGTATATATCGCTTTATGGACACGTATGAGGATTCCTTTGCTATGTCTCTCACTTCCCTATCTCTATCTCTGTCATCTCTAAATCATTACTTCTACATCCACATCTACACTTACGTCTATATCTATATCCAGGTAAAGTCATAGTGTGAATGTGTTTGATTAAAAGGTGCAGCAATTTGACAATAAGACCTCAAATTAAAAATTATACATACTCTTTGACTTGGCACTGTTAAAAATGTGCCCTATGGATATATTTCCTTATGTTTACCAAGATTAGCATATAAGGATATTCAGAGAAACACCATTCATATTCACAAGATCTTGGAAAGCGCTGGAGTGCCAGGGGAATATATATTTAGTAGTGTCCCTTTACTCTGTAGAGAGGGAGAACGCACAGTCTCTGGGGAGCTAATTCATGCATTGAATCCTGATCCCAGCATTTACTGGCTGTGTATCTTGCACAGGTACTTATCTTCCTGTGTCCCAGTTTTCTCAATGGTTTAAGGGGGACAAGGGCACATGTTTGTATCAATCAAAGTCCCAGCAAGAAACAAGCTCGACACTCAGTTGAGTAGTTTAAAGAGAGTTTAATAGATAGGACTATTTTCAAAGGTGTAGAGAGGGTAAAGGAAGCCATCAAGGACAATTCAGGGCTGGCCAAAGTGGAGAGCCATTGACACCACTCACCCTGAATTAATGAGAGAAGGGGACAGCCTCTGAAATGCTCGGAGAGCTCTGTGGCAAAGGCCATCTGACTGGTGCTGTGGCCTGCACTCGAGAAAGGAGCAATACCAGATGACCATTAGGGGAGACCACATACTAGGGGACTAAGTACCCAAGTGCTCTCTTCACTGTCCCTCCTGTCTCTTCAGATGCCACCCAGTAGCTGAATCCAACTGGAAGTCAGAAGCAAAGGAGCCCTTGATGCTCTTCCTACAGATCAAATCCTTGGTGTAAGGATAAGAATACAGAGAGGGTTGGGGAGGGGGCTGGGCAGACGGAAGAGACTCAGCAAAACACTTAATGTGGGCTTGGGGAAAATGAAATGAATAAATATAAGCAAGTGCTTAGAACAGTGAGTGGCACATCATAAATGCTTAATGGAGTTGTTATTATTGCTGTTTATTAATGTTAGTATTAATTCCTGATTAAAACCATTGGGTTAGATCCAGACAGGCTGCAGTGGGCATAGACCTCCAAGACATACACCAATGAAAAAGCAGGATGTGGCTACGTGTAAGAAGTAGGTATCCCTTGGGGTGACTGGGTGGTTCGCTCAGTTAAGCCTCACACTCTTTATTTTAGCTCAGGTCATAGTCTCATGGTTGTGAGATGGAGCCCTGCATCAGGCTCTGCAGGGCTGCTTAAGATACTCTGTCTCCCTCTCCTTCTGTTCCTCTTCTGCTTGCGTGCACGGGCACTCTGTCTCTCAAAATAAAAAATAAAAAATGAAGTAGGTATCTCTTTGTGTAAAAGATTCTTAAAAAATTGGTTAATGCTATTCAGAGTCTTTCTGGTTCCCTACAACTTTTAGTATTATTTGTTCTAGTTCTGTGAAAAATGTTGTTGGTATTTTGAGACGGATTGCATTGAATCTGTAGATTGCTTTGGGTAGTATGGACATTTTAACAATATTAATTCTCCCAGTCCATGAGCATGAGATATCTTTCCATTTGTTTATGTTATCTTCAATTTCATCAATGTCTGGTAGTTTTCAGAGTATAGGTCTTTCAATACCTTGGTTAAGTTTTTTTCCCAGGTATTTTATTCTTTTTGGTACAATTGTAAATGAAGTTGTTTTCTTAACTTCTCTTTCTACGACTTCATTATTAGCATATAGAAACACATATCAAACTCATCACCCAAAAAGCAAATAATCCAATGAAGAAATGGGCAAAAGACATGAACAGACACTTTTCCAAAGAAGGCATCCATTTGGCTAACAAACACATGAAAAGATGCTCAACATCTCTCATCATCGGGGAAATAACAATCAAAACCACAATGAGGTACCACCTCACATGTGTCAGAATGGCTAAAATTAACAACTCAGGAAATGACAGATGTTGGCAAAGATGCGGAGAAAGACGAACACTTTTGCACTGCTGGTGGGATGCAAACTGGTGCAGCCACTCTGGCAAAAAGTATGGAGGTTCCTCAAAAAATTAAAAATAGACCTACCCTATGATCCAGCAATCTCACTATTAAGTATTTATCTAAGGGATACAAAAATGCTGGTTGGAAGGCCGCATTCACCCCAATGTTTATAGCAGTACTTTAATAATAGCCAAATTATGGAAAGAGCCCAAATGCCCATTGGCTGACAAATGGATGAAGAGAATATATATATATATATATATATTTATTTATATTTATATATATATATATGTGTATATATATACAGATGAACATAGAGGAAGGGAAGGAAAAATAAGATAAAAACAGAGGGAGGCAAACCATAAGAGACTTTTAAGTACAGAGAACAAACTGAAGGTTGCTCGAGGGGTGTTGGGTGGGGGGATGAACTAAATGGGTAATGAGCATTAAGGAGGACACTTATTGGAATGAGCACTGGGTGTTATATGTAAGTGATGAATCACTAAATTATACTCCTGAAAACTTAAAAAAAAGACAAAAATAAAAACAAAACAAAACAAACAGCATACTTCTTTCTAAGTAATCCTTGGGTCAAGGAGAAAGTCTCAAAGGAGATTAAAAAAATTACATGGCAGCCTTGTTCACAGAAGCCAAACCTGGAAATGACTCGTTTGTCCTTCACCAGCTACATGGTTAAATAGACTGAAGTAATCCACACCATAGGCTACTTCTCAGCCATAAAGAAAAGAAAGTATTGATATGCAACTACTTGAATGAACTTCAAGGAATAATGTTAATTAAAAAAAAGCTAATCTCAAAAGTTATGTACTATATTATTGAGTTGAAACACTATTTTTTTGAAATAATAAAATTATAGAGGTGGAGAATAAATTAGTAGTTGCAGGGAAAAAAGGAACACTACCAATTTCTGAGTATCAATTTTGCATCCTGCAACTTTACTGAATTTGCTTATTTCCTCTAGTAGTTCTTTTTTTTCTTTTGGTGGGTTTTCTGTGTGTAGTATCATGTCATCTGCAAATAGTATATAACCAAATATTTGTTTTTTCAAAATTGGTTAATTGACAACATCTCTGCATAGAGGGTCTGAAGATTCCATGGGAGTGGGAAGAGGCTTTCACTTTTCATTTTCTACCTTCTGTCATAATGTTTACGCTTTCAAACCATGCACATGCATTACTTTTATTTTTGAAAATGTCCAAGATGTTATCTGCGTGGCGTGTTCACGGTACCTAGCTTTCTTTTGTCACTGACATTTTTAAGTTTAAGAATGAAGTACTCACTGAGAAGCACATTGTGCTAGAATACTGTAAGTATCAAAATTGGCCTAAAATAGTATTTTTGAGAACGGGAAGCATCTGGTGTGCTCATTATTTATTACTGAAAGGTCACCTTGGCTTCATCTTCCCTCCTTTTTCTTAGTTTTAGAATCTATGCTTTGAATGAATGACTTCCAACAGTCTTAAGTAATACAAAGGGGACTTCATTCCACAAAGCAAGTTCTTGCTGAGTGGGAAGATTATATACATCATATAAGATTTATATATGTGTATACACACACACACACACACATATATACACATATACATATACACACACACATATATATATACACATACATAAATCTTAAATGATACCTTATAGTACATACATATATGTACACTTTATAGCTGAATAAATTATTTCTCTGGGATTTTAAGGATGTGTATATGTGTATTTTGTGGATGTGTACAATTTTTTTCTCTCAGTATGGCACAAGTGTGCCATAAAGTGTAAGCAACTTGACTTTGAAATCACACTGCCTTGATGATAATTCTGGCTCTGCACTTACCAGCTCATAACTGTGGGCAAGTTACTTAAGAAAATTTTTTAATGTTTATTTATTTCTGAGAAAGAGAGAGAGAGAGAGAGAGAGAGAGAGAGAGAGAGAGAGAGAAAGATTGCATGAGCAGGGGAGGGGCAGAGAGAGAGGGAGGTACAGAATCTGAGGCAGGCTCCAGGCTTTGAGTTGTGAGCACAGAGCCTGACGCGGGGCTTGAACTCATGAACTGTGAGATCTGACCTGAGCTGAAGTCAGACACCCACCCAGGCACCCCGCAAGTCACTTAGATCCTCTACACCTTAGTGTTCTTACTTCTGGAATGGTGATTGCCACCTATTTCACAGAGAGTTTGGAGGATAACATGAGATAATCATGCTTGGCATTTTAGTAATCACTCAATGTATGGTGGAAGTTATTTACTGTTACAAGTGACAGTTCAAACCTGCTTTGTCTAGTGAAGAATTTTGTTTTATTACAATCCAGTTTCTCTAACTCACCTACCAAAAGTTTCCCTGATTGGGAAAGGGATGGACTGTGTAGAAGTCAGTATCTTCAGACACGCAGCCCTACAGACTTCTGAGATCTTTGAGCTCAGTTGTCCTTCTAACGTTGGCCTTTTCATTTACACCAATGAGGAATACAATGTCCATGGAAGTTCACTGATCATCCAAGCTCACAAGGCTGTGACTTTAAAACCAGATGTCCTGGCTTCCAGCGAGGTACCCTTGAAGTATTGCAGCATGCAGAATGGAGCAGACTCCAGCAGGCCATGACTGTGACCCAAATGTCACCTTTCTTGGTCCTCACAAATAAGATAATCCTCTTTGTAGCAGAAACCCAGGTTTTCAACTCAGATGCTTCATGGATTCTTTGAAACTGGCATCACTATTCATTGTCACTCTTTTTAAATCATATTGTCCAAAAGACCGGGCATTTTTAGTGTCTTCTGAGCTGGGCATCAAGCCCCATCACCCTGAAGGGAATTCTGCTGTGGTGTGGTCTCCAGGATAAAGGAAGCGTTATCTGAACCAATGTCACGACTGTAATTGTCACAGAGACTTTGGCAGACTCAAAGCCCTGGGCATCACTTCAAGCTAGCTGACTTAAAACAAAAGTCCCTGCCTTCTAGAGCCTGGTATGTTTTTGGTTCAGTTTGAAAGAATTTCTCATCTTTAGAGCTGTCTGAAATGAAATAGCAAGTTTCTCCTCTTTGAAAATATTTAATCAGAGACCGACATATCCCTTGACATAAATATTGTAGAGGAGTTAGATGATCTCAAAGTCCTTCATTCTAGGGCAAGGCATTATCTTTTCCATTAACCACCAAAGAGGTGACTAAATGAAGGGAACCCTTCATAGAGTTAGGGGAAATTTCATCAAATTTCCCATACTACAAATTGTTTCTGTGACAGGAAACCAATGTGGTGAATAGGACTAAACCTTGGACTTGGTGTTAGGACATCTGGCCAGGATCTATCCCTCCACCAAGTAGCTTTCATGCTAGGTGATTCTGCTCTCTGGGTCTGTTTCCTCACCTATCTCATCAAAGGATGGGGTCATAGAAGCGCTAAATTTCAAGGTGTTGAGGGCTTGGCTGGGAATTGGTAATTGGTCAGAAAACAAAGTTCAAACATCTGTATGAGATGAACATATGGCAGGTCTATGGGGAAAGAATAGAACCCACCGAACTTTCAGTGGTGAGCATGTCATTATTCACTTATGCTCCTGGCTGAGAGAAGCACAGATTCGGGAATGAAATGGAAGGGGCCTTGAAACCTGCACCAGTACTGCTCAACTCGGTCATGGAGGCCTGTTCACCAAATGAAAGCTCTGGTGTTTGCAGCTTGTGCTTCAGACCACAATAAAGAGAATGTCCATGTTTTAAATTCCCAGGAGCCTTGGCTTCTGCAGGCTAGGAAGATACTTCAGCTTCCATCTATGCTAGGACTGCCAAAACAAAAGTACCACAGGCTGAGTGGCTTAAATGACAGAGATTGTTTGTCTTACAGTTCTATAGGCCAGGAGTCTGAGGTCAAGGAGTCTTCAGGATTGCTTCCTTCTGAGGGCTATTAGTACAGAATCTCCCCCAAGCCTCTCTCCTTAGCTTGTAGATGGCATCTTCTTTCCATGTCTCTTCACATTGCCTTCCCTCTATATGTGCTTCTGTGTCCAAACTTCCCCTTTTTATAAGGACCCCAGTCATATTGGATTAGGGCCCACCCCAATGACTTCACTTTAACTTGATTACTTCTATAATGACCCTATCTCCAAATGAGGTCACCTACTGAGGTACTGAAAGTTAGGACTTCAACACACGAATGGGAGGAGTACAATTCTCCTCATAACACAATCCTTACAACCCCACTCACTCCACTGCACATCGCAGGTCATGTCACAGTTGGCAGGATGGGGAATTGGTGGTGAGTCATGAAAATGACCACGTTCTCATTTAGGCCCATCCATCTCATTTAGCCTCATTCCTCCATTCATTCTCCCCGGTTATTTAAACCCGTCTTTGTTTCTTATATCAATATTCCCTTTGATTTGGTGAGTGGTGTGTTTGTGTGTGCGTGTGTTTGTGTGAGAGACAGTAGCACATGGCTCCTCTCAGTGCTCCTGCTCAGTAGAGAGGTGGATCATTTGCCGGTAGGCTGTATATGGGTCTAATTCTAACCACATAGCTAGCTTTGGGCTCTTGTCTCAGGGTTTCTCTGGCTGCAATGTTGACATGTGAACAGTAAATCTCTGATTTCCTGGGGTGAAGCAGTAACCTCACATCCACACCAACAGGAAAACAAACTCAGGGTAAATCAAGTCTCATCTCAGTAATTATCTCACCATGCATTTATGTTGGATTGGGTCCCCCCTCCTACCATGAGAGCCATCATCTCCATTCTGGACTCCAATGACCCACTTTGCCGTTGGAAAAGTGGGTCCAGTATCTTCTTGACCTTCCTTTGGGTTCATCTGCCAAAATTAATCCATGATCTTATTCACCTTGTGGCTGGCTAAGTATTTAAGCTGACTGGGAAACAGTAATTTATCCCCATACCCCCTAAAACAGTTCCAACTTCATGTGTTGAATCTTTACAAAGTATGTGAATGAAGCAGAAGCAGAAGCAGATGATTTTGAAGAGGCAAGAACTCATGCAGGGAAGGCTAATAGCCTGATTCTCATCTTTAGGGACCCACTACATGAAGAGAAAGACTTTAACTTCTAGCTCCCAGTTGAGATCCCATTCCAGCAGACAACCCCACTGTCTAATGTGACTCAACACTATAAAGCTGCTGGATGAACGTTCTAAAGCTGGTAGATGAATATTCCATTATCCACTCCTCAGATCTGTTAACCACGATAACACTGGACCTTCCCAATTTCCAGGGTTGGAGAGAGCTTTCTCATTCAAATGCAACGTGGGTGGGTCTGGCTGGGGAATGCTGGTAATTAACAGCATGAGTTTTACCTATGATCTGGAAGCAAGCAAACAACATAAGCAAATATGAGATGGACGCATGGAGGGGTAAGGAAGTGGTCAGAAACTCGGGATTCTCCATCCTCTGAAAATAATTGAGTTGGTAGGAAACGGACCAATTTCAGAGTTAACGCTAATAATAAGTCACATTTATCGGGCATATATTACATGCCATGCATTGTGCTGCGTGCTTGTACTTGGTCCCATTGAATTCTAACAAAAATCTTTGGCAGGGACCATTTCTAGAAGTGGGGAAGATCAAATGTGCTACTGTGTGTAAAAGTGCTTAGAGATGATGAATTGTCATAAAGCCACAAAGATTCAGTACATGGTATTATATTGTTAAATGACCCCTGAAATTCCTTTCAGTCTAAGACTTACGTAGCGAAATAGTAGATTCCTGAAAGATATGTGATACAGCCTTATCATGTACCACAAAGCGTCACCCAAAGAAGTGACATCAGCTTGTTAGAGACGAGAGAAATGCTGTGTGACCTACTCAGGGAACCACAATAATGTAGAACCTTCCTTCTAAAACCATGAGGGCACTCAGGTCAAATAGGTTGGCGACCAACCAAGACATACACAGTGTCACCCATAGCCCTGGTTGAAAAGAAGCCAGGTTTTGCATTGTCTTTTGATGAGTGGCTTTGCTTGGGAGTATAAAATTTCCAAGGTTTGGTCTCTGCTGGACTCTGTTTTCATATCAGTGGAATGGGGATAATGTTTCACATTTATACTGATGCATTAAATGAGTTGGTGTATTTGAACACATCTATCAAAGTGCTGACATACAGGAAGTAATAAAAATAATAATTAAACACCCACTGTTCTAGCCTGGCTGGGAAATGAAGACTCAGAATCGGTAGGGTTCATGCAGGCTGACACATTCTATAAAATGGGTGGTGTTTAAAGGAAGTGAGTCCAGAGGCATGGAGTATACATGCCCTTTGGGCAAGAGCCTTGTTTGTTCTTATTCATACAATGCCACCCACCTTGTCAGTCATTTACTCTTTGTTGGCAATTGTTTTTTCTAGAGTGTGGAGGTATGTGAAGGAGTTTGTGTGGGGACACCGTATGGTTGTCTTTAATCCCATTGAGAAATATTCAGCTAGAGAGGCCAGAACTGAAGCTGGGGACAATCAGCTGTATGAATGAACACCTCAAGTAAATAGCTGTGGTGTTAAAACAGAGGCTTAGGAATTTGACAGACCTGTGTGTTTGTGGGCCAACTCCTGAACTTCTCTGATCTTAAGCTTCAATAATTAGGTGTGGTAATTCACGTAAATCACTAGGCCAGTGCGTAATCGATGTTCCGTATCATTATTTTCAAGGCAGCTTTATATACATCATCCTAAATTATTTCACTTGAAAGTAAGGTGAACAGGGTAGGAACTAGAGACAGAGATTCCCAGGTGAATGGGTTTCTTAATAGCGTCAGCTCTGTATTCTAGTTGTGGCTCTGGCAACAACCCAGTCAAGCCACTGTTGGTTTGCCCTCTGATCTCTGATGGAATGACACTAAATCATCTTCATGCGGTGCAGTCCAAATGACTGTACAATCACATGTGTTTCTGAAGTGGGAGATGAACTCTGTCCATATTTGGAAGTTGAGGTGTGGGGGCAGAAAGAGTGGAGAGGTGAGGTTTAGATAATATGGCCGCCGTTCAGTCACAGGTCCTTTTGAAGGATTGGCTGGTGAGTTCTGGAAGACGGATCATCCCCAGCACTTCGGCTTCAGAGTTGCGGAGGCAGGCTCCCAGATGAAGGAATTCTTGGCTCTTTCCCGTGGCCTGACTTCCCTGCACAAGGTTGGGGGCGAGGGGGGGGGGCGGTTGAGGGGAGGTCTGGCAGGGGCAAGATGAAGGGGATGAATGGAGATATGGAGCTAGGTAGCTTTGGTAACTGCTGGTGACTGAGTTCTTGTTGGCTACGGCTCATCACGGCTAAGACCCCAGACACCCCAGATGGAGGTTGGCTTTGGTCTGAGAAGTTTCCTTATACACAGTTTCCCCCATTTAAACTCAGTGCGAGGGAGCCTGATCCACAATGCCACTGTACTCTGAGGGCTTCTGGTCCCAGCCCCGAGCCTGTCTCGGCAACCTAACTACGGATCAGAGAGAGTGGGCGGGTCACACACTTGGGGGAAGGTAACATCAGCAGAAGCACCTGGGATAAACTTGCCTGTTCATTGGCTCAAGCTCCCCATTAAACAAGTTCTCAGGAAATGCTGTTTGTCCTGTCCTCCGTGTGCTCAGTGTCCAAACTCCAAAGGTTTGACTGCAGGAAGCCAAATGTAGCCACACTGGCTCAGTACGTAATAGCAGTCTTTTTAATTTTATGTGTATTCAATGTGTCTAGTTGGATGACTTGTTTAAGACAGAGTGCTATACTTTAAAATAACACTCTTCTAATAGCAAGGATCCTGTACCTCAGGGTTATCCTCCAGAACTTGGAATTGTTCCATAGGTACATGTCCTACTCTGCCTATTTGGTGGGTTATTAGGTTATTACTCAAAATATCTCTCTCTCTCTCTCTCTTTTTTTTTTTTTTTTTTGGTAGGAGTGGGGGCAGAGAGAACCTGGTCAGAGAGACAAAGCCTGATTTCAGGGGCTCTGACAAACCTTTATTCTTTGTCACAAAACAGTCTGAGATTTTGTCCTAGAAATGGCAACCGGTAGAAATTCTTTTCTTAAGCTTGAGGCTTTGTTCCCGGGAACATGCTAGAAAAGCTCTATAGGAAAGGACACACACTGCTTCTTATCTCTCAGTTTCAGTTGAATAAGGATGAATATCAGCTTTTACAGAAAATTAATTTTGCCAGGGGAGGGAAGAGGGTTATTTGACTGGGTCGTCAGGGAAAGAGTGGGGTGGGGTGCAGCTGGGAAGTGGGGCTCCCTTTAAGAAGACAGGGGAGGGTCACCTGGCTCAGTCGGTTAAGTGTCCGACTTCAGCTCAGGTCATGATCTCAGGGTTTGTGAGTTCGAGCCCTGCGTCTGGCTCTGTGCTGACCGCTCAGAGCCTGGAGCCTGTTTCGGATTCTGTGTCCCCTTCTTCCTCTCTGCCCCTGCCCCACTCATGCTCTGTCTCTCTCTGTCTCTCAAAAATAAATGTATAAAAACATTAAAAAATTTTAAAAGGACAGGGGAACAAAAATAACTCTGCAACAATGGGGTGCTTGGGTGGCTCAGTTGCCTCAGCATCCAACTCTTGATTTTGGCGCAGGTCATGATCCCAGGGTCATAGGATCCGGTCCTGCATCAGGCTCCATGCTCAGCATGGGATTCTCTCTCTCTCTCTCTCTCTCTCTGTCTCCCTCTGCCCCCTCCTCCATTCACATGTGGTCCCTCTCTAAAAAATAAAAATGAAACAACAAAAGAAAACTCTGCAATGATACAGAAGCAAAACTTTCATTTTTCATAATTTGGAGGAAAATATATCCTGCTGGTGAGGATCTGGGAACACTAAGGTGCACTGTATTCTCTGCTTCTCTTCAGCCGAGTCATTGTGAAAGGGTGAAGCCCCAGTTCTCAGGCATTATAAAACGAACACGTGTCAAAAATTTTATATAGCTCAGTAATTAATGAGGAAACCAGCAAGGTGTTACGACTGGTTTAAAGGAGAAGTCAAAGTACTCCCGGGGCGCCTGGGTGGCGCAGTCGGTTAAGCGTCCGACTTCAGCCAGGTCACGATCTCGCGGTCCGTGAGTTCGAGCCCCGCGTCGGGCTCTGGGCTGATGGCTCGGAGCCTGGAGCCTGTTTCCGATTCTGTGTCTCCCTCTCTCTCTGCCCCTCCCCCGTTCATGCTCTGTCTCTCTCTGTCCCAAAAATAAATAAAAAACGTTGAAAAAAAAAAATTAAAACAAAACAAAACAAAACAAAAAAACCAAAGTACTCCACAAATACAGACCATGCAGAATGCTAAAATCAGTAATAAATGGTGACATTTCCCGAACTTGCCCAATCTTGAATGAAACACCCCATCAACAAAAGCCTCTAGAGCCTTCTCTACTGACTGCAGGGTTTGATGTTATCTCCAACAGTACAGCTTCTAGTTTTTTTTAAAATACTTGCTTATTTTTGAGATAGAGAGAGACAGAGCATGAACAGGGGAGGGCCAGAGAGAGAGGGAGACACAGAATCTGAAACAGGCTCCAGGCTCTGAGCTGTCAGCAGAGAGCCCGACGTGGGGCTCGAACTCACGGACCGTGAGATCATGACCTGAGCTGAAGTTGGACGCTTAACCGACTGAGCCACCCAGGCGCCCCAGCTTCTGGTTTTCGAAAGCAGTAATAAAAACTTGATTCTGGTGTGGTTAATTGTAGGGAATTGTTACAAAGAGGGTTTCCCAGGGTTGACTTGTAATCCTCCATGCTAACTCCTGTAGAGGGGAAGGCCCTGCCTTGGAAATGATTACAGAGATGCAGAGATCTTTCTTCTTCCCTGATGTCCTGTGTGATCTAAGGAGATCCACATCTCCGTTTCCTGTTCCCGTGAAAACGGATGATGATACCAGCTTTGACTTACTTTTCCAAAAAGCTTTGCATCAAAGCCAGGAAAATGACCGTCAAGTGAATTTAAATGACCACCTGCCCCGCACCCCGGCACACAGAAGTTGCTTAATTGAGCTCTGGCTAACGCACCCAAGTAAGGGAGGGGAAGACCTTCCGTGGTCCTGCTCAACCTGATTGGTGGAATCCTCCTCAATGCGCACAAACACCCTTGTCATTTCTCCTGGCAACCCTCTCCATGCTGTTTCTTTGCAGTGACATGACACGCTGGCGCCTGGAGACAGGGCAGGGCGGGGAAGGCTTTGGACTCTGCTCAAGCCATTGCCCTCCCCACCCCCGCAAAGCTTTGTCCTCAAGCTCTGTCTCTGGGGCCCGTGGATCAGATTGCTTGCTTCCAGGTGCCAGAGAGACACTTTTCTGTTTGCTCTCCCACCCAGGCTGCCCTCGGTTTGTCCTTCCCCTATGTGGGGGTGGCTAGTGACAGAGGCTGTTTAGAAAGGAACCTTTCTTCTTTCTACCCTCTCTTTCTTCCCCCAACCCCCTCAAATTGCACGAACATTTTGGCTTCTTGCCCTCCCTTGGGGCTCGCGTTGGAGATTTGAATCTGCTCTTGTTCCCTGTAAATAACCCAGAAGTTCAAGTAGAAGTGCAGTCTTAACAGGTGAGCTGTTCATGGTGCATAAGCAGGAATGCATAGAGCTGGCTGTGTTGCTGATAGAGATTCTCTTTTGAGCCCGGCCCAGTGCAGCCTATAGTCTCCCCAATATGTGTAGCCTCATCTATGGAGCTTTGCCACTGGCTTATTTTCTACTCCTCCCAGGCATAAGGTATTACCGAATTTGAGCACCTCTTACGCCCAAACAGCTGGCAAAGATTCTGCGTCTTGCTGTTAACCCCTCTGGCCTATGCCTCCTTCCTAAGGTATGTTCTTTTTGAAAAGGGAACTTACTGGCCATTGAGATGGCAGAACATCTACGATAGTGAGGGAATTTTATGTTGCAGGTGGATAGAAACCCAGCTCAAACCAGTTTCAGCAAAAACAGGAAGGTAATGCCTCACATAGCTGAGAAGTCCAGGGGCGTCGATGAATGCAGAGATTCAAAAGCCAGCATCAAGACCAAGGCTTCCTGCTGCTCAGGTTGCCATATTTAGCAAAGAAAACTACAGGACACTCAGTGGAACTGAATTTCGGAGAATAACAAGCAATTTCTTTGGTATAGGTTTGTCCTCTTTTGCTTCCTATATTTGGTCTGGCCACCTCTCCCTGGCACATGATGTCAGCTTTCTCTTCCTGCTCATGTTGGGATTACTCTGAGGCAGGCCCTAGTGATGAGGTGATTGAATAGCTGTTGGAAGCCCTACACTCACATCTCAGAGCTTAGGAACCGTGGAGGAAGGACCCCCTTTCCCCCAAGGTTCTAGCG
This sequence comes from Panthera uncia, assembly GCF_023721935.1. Taxonomy (NCBI): domain Eukaryota; kingdom Metazoa; phylum Chordata; class Mammalia; order Carnivora; family Felidae; genus Panthera; species Panthera uncia. The sequence continues at coordinate 19,963,461 of NW_026057584.1, forward strand.
CAAAACCCAGATTTATCTCCTTGATCTAGCTTGGGTCTTGTGTCCATCTCAGAAGTACTCACTCTTTCCAAGGGAATAAAACCCTGGCTAGGTCTGGGGCATGTGTCTACTTCTACTACTGGGGTATCGATATAGCCACATATGAACCACTTGGACTCAGAGTTGGTAGGAGAGTCCCCCAGAGGAAAACCGGAGGGCTGTTACTAGAAGAAATAAATGTGAGCCAGATATCAACTCTGTGGTCCAGTGGTGGGCATGCTCTTCGTCAAGGCTCCTTGGAACCTCTCACCATCACACTTTGGCTTCTTAGGGTCTGATGCAGATCACAGAGGAGTGGGCCATGGTTTTCCCCCCACAGGATGAGTGGAGAATGGGTGGCAATCTAGGTTGCTTCTGAACCAACAGCAATGACGGTAGAAAAACATTTCTTTAGTACCTTCACTGCATAGCCTGTGATACCCAGAATGCGTCCTACATAAAGATAAAAAGGAAGGTATTGCTGATGTCCATGAACTTACCTTCTAGTGGCAGATATCATCATGTTGTACTTTGTTCTAAAGTCTCAGGGGCGCCTGAATGGCTCAGTCAGTTGAGCGTCCGACTTCGGCTCAGGTCATGATCTCGCAGTTCGTGAGTTCGAGCCCCGTGTCGGGCTCTGTGCTGACAGCTTGGAGCCTGAAACCTGCTTCGGATTCTGTGTCTCCCTCTCTCTGCCCCTTTCCTGCTCATGTTCTGTCTCTCTCTGTCTCTCCAAAAATGAACAAACGTTAAAAAAATTTAAAGTTTCATAATACTTTCTTTGTTTCTATATACAAGTCATTATGAGTATGTAAAGAAGGGATGAATTAATTCCACATAAAGCTTGCTGGAGAAGATGCATTTAGGCTGGGTCTTAGAGAACTGGTAGAGTTTAGACAGGTAGATATGGAAGAAAGAAAGAGGAAAAATTCCAAACAGATGAACTAAGAGAAGCAAACCTGTTAACCTCATGTTGCTGCTAGCCCGCAGGAGATGGCCTTGCCTTTTAGACTTCACTCAGGGACAGACAGACATTAAGGAATCCCAGGAAAATGAGTGATTGGTCACTCTGAGCAAGCCAATAACTTAGCATTCCTTCAAATACTTGTTCATAGTTAATTGAAAAGAGAAGACTGAGTGATGGCACAGGGGGGTGGGGGTGGGTGGTGAGTATTAGGAAAAGAGGGACCCCAGCTGGGGACATTCAGCTCCTTTTCTATTATTCTTGGTAGTTCCATTCTGGCTCCAAACCTGCATAGTCCCCTCAGCAAAGGAAAGACCCGCAGTTAAGCGGGCTCACCTTCCTTAATTTGCAAATATTGCACAATATTAAGGTTGCAAATATTAAGGTTACTTAAGTCTAGCCCTGGGAGGAAGGAGGGTTTTAGCTCCTTGGCCCTAGGAGACTTAATAAACCCTCTCCATATACCTTTTTCTTGAGGTATGCTCTGATAATTTTTATTTTCTCACATTGCCCGGATATTTTATTCCCCTGGCGATATTTAGTGTGATGACCTGCCTCTTCTTCCAAATCTGACACGACTCCAGAGGGTTGAAAATTGGAAAACATTTGCCCCTGCAGTCCACAGCTGCCTGAGCATGCTGCTCAGAGGGATCTGAGTGTATGTTGCTGGCTTCCTAAGGCAAGGACCGCAGAGAGTGTGAGGTTTTCCCATGGAGAGGCCATCGAGGGCAGCAGTAGAGGCTGGGAGCACGGACAGTGTACCAGTCAGGTGAGATGCCCGAATACTCCATTCACCCTACGCTGAGCAGCCTTGGAAATGCCGAAGAATTGAGAGGCCATTGTTCACCTGGCGATGCTTTTCTAAGGACTTCCATCTTCAAGGATGGACATTCCTTTGATGGTAAGACAGGTATCCAGGCCTCGAGCTCCCGGCCTTTTCTACTCGTAGACTGCACTAATCCCTGGCCCCAAAGTCTCTCTTTCACTCATGCCTCCTATTGATATCGGCCTGATCAGGATTCTGACATGAAAAGCTCTGAATTAAATTTTGCCCCCCCAAATGTTCTCAGCTCAAGTGTGTGTCCTTGGGCTATTTTTAGAAGACAGATTCCCCTGTGTTATAGTGAGGATCCCCCAAAGAAATAAGCTGGACTATGTGGCTCTAAAAAAAAAAAAAAAAGATAGCAACAACCAACAGCAACAACAACAACAAAAAACTGTCCAGAGAAATAATCAGTTTGACTCATTGTAGGGCCAAGTTATACTTTTGACACAATGATTAGACATTGAATTAAATTAGACAAGAAAAAAAAAAAAACAACGTAATGGAATAATATAGAATGGAATGGAAGAATAGATCGAAATGGTGTTGTATCACAGTCCTGTCCCCAAGAGAAATCGTCCCTACCCTCCTGTGGGAAAATTGAGACATATTCTCCACCAGGGAGGAAATGGACCAAACTTAACTTTATTTTAGGGCTGAACCATCAAGTTAGTCTTTGTGGACAAACTCAAGGTCTTCTTGGCCCCCAAAACCCTATCATCCCATGGAGCGAGTGTTTATTTGTATCCCTGCCCTTCACCACATGGACGCATCACTCCTTTTATCTTGGGATTTCCTTCTCCAGAGTGAGTTTGTCCTTTGTCTCTCAGCTACGGGGTGCCAAAAACAATAGCTCAGCCTAAAATTTGTCTTTTATTTGTTCTCTTTCTCCTCGTCTCTCTTGAAAGGCCTTATTTTCTTAACATTTTAAAAAGAAGTGCTCCTCAAGGAGCCTTAAATGCACATTAAGTGAAAGAAGCTGGTCTGAAAAGGCTGCATATGGTATGATTCCAACTATATGACCTTCTGGAAAAGACAAACCTATAGAGAAAGTAAAAAGATCAGTGGTTTGGGGGTAGGGGAGAGGACAGTATAAATCCGTGGAGCATAGGGAATTTTTAGGACACTGAAAACATTCTGTATGCTATCATAATGGTGGGTGCACAACATTACGCGTTTGTCAAAACCCGTAGTCTGTACAATACAAAGAGCAAATCCTAATGTAAACTACGGTCTATAGTCAACAATAATGGATTGCTATCGCCAAATGTACTACATTAATGCAAAGATGTTCAAAACAAGGGAAACCATGCCTGGTAGGGAGGAATTTATGGGAACTCTCGGTACTTTCTGTTCAATTTTTTGACAAACTTAAAACTCTTTTAAAAAGTTCATTAATTTAAAAAGGAAAGAAAAAGTTTTTCTTACCCTGTGTATTTTCCCCCTATTTCCCCTATCTCTGAGTCTCCCTTCAGGAATGTTTGAGTTGAAAGGACTTAGATTTACTGAGAGCCAAATTTAGATCTCCAAATACCCCTGCCTCGTCAGCACTTCAAATTATTTCATCAAAACAAAACACAAATTTATGTTTCTGTGCTAATCACAAATAATTGGCACATGTTCGCTCAAAACATGAAGCTGAGTCTTGGGCAAACTTCAAGTTAACAAGATGTTCTTGCTCCCTTTAATTCTGTTCTTTCAGATCATAACGTCTTGGTCCTTCCTTTCCCTGTGCCTTCTCACTGACATAAACACTGCCCCTAAGAAATTAATGCAAGGTGCTTGTGAGCAGGGATCTTGCATGTAACTTTACAAAGGTCCTTTACTCTTGGCCTGATTGGGAAGAACTTTATCACATCCCTTGCTGACCTCTCCTGACCATCTTAACATGACTCATAAGAGCCAACTGGGAAATCCACTGAGTTTGACTTGACAGAGTGGTTCATTATCTTAAAAACTCTGGTCACACGTATCTGGGATGATCCCTGAAGACTCTCCAGATATTTATTTAATGAGAGCAGCAAACCCAAACAGAGAACTCTGTGGTTACAAAAAGAATTTTAAACAAAGTTCTTGAGTAGTGTTTGACCCCTCTCTTCTATAAACAGGCCCTCTCTGTCATCACGCTGGCTATTCCACAGGGGCCGGAGTTATCTGTCTTGAGACACTGAAATCACGGGGTACTGTACTTCCTCAAGACAGAGAAAATAGCCCCAGACCTCAGAGATAGAGGCTCACAGGCAAATGTTTAGTGGGGCTGTCCTGGGAGCCAGAATATTGTCATTTCCCCACTTTGAGTCCCAGAGGTAGGGTTCCAGTCTGAGAAGTAGAGAAGGAAGACTCTTTTGGGGCCCAACGATGTGTCAGGCACCATGTTAAGCATTTTATATGAGCCAGTCCATTTAGTCTTGGAGGTGGGTATTAGGTTTCCTCAGTTTATAGATGAGGAGAATGATGGGTGGGGAGAGAAAGGAACACATCCAAGATGAAATGGCAAAATCATCCCTCTAGGGCAATGCTATCCAATGGTAATGGAACACAAGTCACGAATGGGAGCCACAGGAATGATTTTAAATTTTTCAGCAGCCATGTTTTCTTCAAAATTAAAGTAGTTGGGTGAAATTAATTTTAATAATATATTTATTTAACCTGATGCATCCAAAATATCATCTAATATCATTAATATCATATCATAATTGTTAATGAGGTTATTCCCCCTTTTTTGGTTGTATAGAGTCTACAGAATTTGGTGTGTATTTTACTCTTACAGTCATCTCAATTCAGACCAGTCACATTTCAAGTCACCTGAGGATCAGAGCCTCTATATCAGTGCATTCTAGATCTTTTGTTTTTATCTTTGAGTCCAGCAGCAACGCTCTAGGTCTGTTTCGCCCCAGCCCTCCACTGACTTGTGTTTTAACATGATGTCCTTTACTTACAGTGAAGAGCACAGCTGTATGCTCCCTACAGCCTTACGTTACATAAAGGAAATCTTTCATTGTTGTTCTTCTGAGCTGATATGCCTCTTTCTTTTCCATAATGGGCATTTCATAGCTGATTCTGTGTTTTGTTTTGCATTGGCTACCAGGAGGTTCAGGGCCAAACTGGACACGATTTTAACTATAGATGGATTAGTGATTTAGTCGGGCAAAACAATAACATATAAATATTTTGGACTTCATGAATATGCATAATATGCTCACAGTAAAGTTTTCTTTTTGGTAATGGACTGTATCTGTTTCCCTGCCCAGGCAAAAGGTGTTTTATATAATTTAATATGTGAACAGCCCTGGGGAATCTGCTGCTAAGTTATGAGACATAAGCATGGATAATTTTTTTATTTTAATTTACTTGTGAGGCTTTTAGCAGGCTTTTTCTTTCTTGGAAACTCTTACACTATGCTTCCAAACTTAAGTAAACCATGGAGTACTATTCTCACTTTCCTTTGTGTGATATAAAGAAATACAGAAAAGAGAGAATAAGATTTTTCTGAATGGTAGCGAGACTTTCTTACCTCTGTAGAAGTGATACATAGCTAAAGATCTCTTTCTGCTTCTCCCCAACTTCGGTGAAATTTACAGAGGTCTGGTACCATTCACTCTATTTCATGAAGCCAAGACAGAGAGGTCCTCACAGCTGGTTCTGTTGTGCTGCTGGCTCTCTAGAAGGCATTTGCAAATGACTATCAAGGATAAGATGGGTCTGAGAGGAGCCTTTTAAGTATTTGGGGTCATCCAGTGTAATCTCTTTATTTTACAGATGAGGAAGCCATGGTGGCCACATCCACTCGCAGGGATAGTGACATTTGCAGTGGTATCATCATTCCTATTTTTCAAGGAGTGGGTGCATTAATGGACCTTTCAAGAGGAAAGGAAGGCCATCTCAGAGACACAGGAATTCATGGGATGCTTCTTAGTATCCAGACTCCAAACTTGATCACTTGAGCTTGAGTGCTTTTTAATTCCTTAATGGTGTCACCCTGTCAACTGAAGCCCAAGCCCTCACTGCTTAAAGTAAGTTCGTTTCTGCCTAAGAGTCATTATGCTTTTGGTTTATGCCATCTTCGATGGTTTGGACCACCATCTGGAATTGGAGTGATTGTGTACATATGTATATGTACCAGGCATCCACCAAGGCCATGCTGGTGGGCACACAGACAAATAAGATAAGCTTATATTCCCTACTTTTAAGTATGCAATGAAACTCTTCCTCTATGTCCTTTTCCCACTCGACTACAAAGTCTTTTTCTATCTTAGTCTCCTCCATCTTATGAAATCTGCCATACTGCAATCAGGGACATTGGCCCAAACCAGGGGGTCATCCTTGATTCCAAACTGTCCCTTGCCAACATCCCAGATTCTCATCTAATTGCCATTCCTGTGTTTCCAGCTCCCAAATACGGCTCACTCTATTTCTCTCCATCTGCACTGCCATCAAGTTGGGCTGACGCCATCACCTCTGTCTGAACTCCTAGAATGTCCTGGTTCCACTCTGTCTCCTCTATAATCCATTCTTCATAAAGCAGCCAGCAAGAACTCGTAAAGACCGAGTCGTATTATGTTACCTCTCTGCTGAAAGCCCCTCAACGAAGTTTGGGGTACGTGCAAACTCTTGGGGATGGCCTATGGCGTCTAGCCCCTTCCCACCTCAGCAGCCCCATCTCACTCTACTCCTTTCTTCACTAGCAGAACTCTGGCCACACTGGGCGCCTTTCATCCCCTCGGTTCATTGTCTGTAATTAATCTTACTGCGCTTCTGTATAAACAGTGAGATGTACCTGTTAACTGAGTGTACAGGTCAGCTTCCATCCAGGCTCCAGGGGGAGTTAGAAGATATTTAAGTCACCCTAATAAAGAATCCAAGCTCCAGAAATGGCTTCAGCAAGTGCTTTAAGTATCAATTTCTAAATCTGCGTTAGATGGTATATTAATTAGTGTTACAAATCATTTTTCATTGATGAAATAAGTGATACTCATTTATTTATCCTTTGCATGAATAAAATGTGAGAAGCCGACAGGCCCAGCAACTCAGAACTTTCTGAGTGACATCTGTGGTCTGGAACTCCATTTGGCCTTGTGTGCCTCTACTTGCTGGATGACCTTGACAATACATCCTGCTGTCAGAATATTGTTGCCTCTACCTCAGGTTCACATTACAGACAAGGTACTTGTGGGAGCCCTGAAGAACAGGGAACAGGTTGTATGGCTGTCTTTCTATGTGCTCACTAATAAACATTTGAACATCTGGTGGAATTTGGTCCGAGGCTCGCTTCCATTGCAGTGTGCCACCTGGCACATGGTTGTGGAAGAGCCATGGGGCTAACCTCCTACTCTGATTATCCAAAGATTATGATAGTTAGGGACAGCCAGATTGGCTTAAGATGAGTTCCTGCCACCCCACAAAAGGCAGAGATCTTTAACACCTCAGGAACTTCCATTCCAATTCTCTTTGCCAGGAATGCTCTCCTTCCACGTCTCACTTGATGGTCATCTAATTTAGCTAGTTGAAACAAATTTTGGTTTTTCAGAGTGGCCGTACTTGGCCACTCTTTCTATGTACGTCCCCCTGTGTCAGTCACCCACCTGATTGCTCTGTGCTCCTTTCCATTCCACTGTGAACCACAGGGAGTGGGCTCTGGCTAGATTTGGCCAATGGGGGGCACTAATTGCATACTGGAGTGGGGGATAATGGGAGAACCCAGGGCACTTTTCTCTCTTGCTCTATCTGAGTTGGCATCTCCAGTAGATTGGCCCTCACTTCCAATTCTTACTTCCATGGAGAAATGACCCTTCTATGATTTTAGCTTCTTTCCATTGTGTATACAACCAATTCCTTGTATTGAATCCCCTCTGATTATGATACCTGGATGGCTTCCACTCCCTGATTGAGCTCTCTTCTATTCTACCCTGTAATAGCATATTATGTCACCCTGCTTTGTTTTTTCTCCATGGTGTCTTTCACAAGTTATAATTATTTACTTGTTTATTTGCTTATTACTATCTCATCTATTTCCCACATCAGACTGCTATCTCCATGAGAAAAGATTCTAAGATGTGGTTACAGCATATCCTCAAAGTCTTCAGAATCCTAGGTGCTCAATAATAATTTATTAAGAGAACAAATAAATCTAGTGCCTGGGTTTTAAATCTTGGATCCATGGGGCGCCTGGGTGGCTCAGTTGGTTAAGAATCTGACTCTTGATTTCAGCTCAGGTCATGATCTCATGGTTCATGAGTTCGAGCCCCACGTTGAGCTCTGCGTTGACAGTGTGGAGCCTGCTTGGGATTCTCTGTCTGCCCCTTTCCTGCTCTTACGTACTCTCACTCTCTGAAAATAAATAAATATAAAATCTTGGATCCATGAGCCACTCGGAGGACCCATAGATGAGTTTCAGGAAATAAGTAAAGCTTTGACACTGAATGCAAATGTCTGCATGAATTTGTTTGTGTGTTCACCCTTCATTGACAAGAGGTCATAACTTTCATTAGAGTTTCAGCGTAGTAAGACCTGAAAGTTAAAAGGCAGTGCATCTAGAGGGAGGGATAGAGAAATGTGCCATGGTTATTAGAGTTTTACCATATTGATATTAACAAAAGCACATGGGAGCACAGAGGAGGATTGAGAGCCCCTCTTTCCAGTTGTTGAAGCCAAAAACTTAGGAGTCATCCCTGACATCTTATTTTCCCTTAGTTTTCACATCTAATCCACCGCCATTGTATCAGTTGGCTCTACCTTCAATACACATCCAGATTTCAGCCTCCACCATCATCACTCTGGCCCAAGCCACCATCATCTCTTTCCTGGACAGATCCAAAATGACTCCTGTCTGCTGCTGCAGGCTTTCCCCTTAAATAGCCTATTCTCAACACGGCATCTCGGTCTGACAGAAGGCAGATCATGTTAGAGGTTGCTCCAAATTCTCCAACAGCTCCCATCGCACACAGAATTAAAGCCAAAGGCCTCCCAAAGCCCTCTGTGATGCAGTTTCTCGCTGTCTCTGTCTCTTTCTATCTGTCTGTCTCTCTCTGTCTCTCACTTCCTACCTAACTCCTCCATGGTCCAAACAATCTGCCTAGTTGGTCTTTCTCCTCCTACCATAGGCAAGGCTTTTGCTCTGGCTGTTTCCCCTGATGACATGCTCTTCTCCCATACAAATTCTTTTTTGTTCCTTCATCTCTTTCAGCTTTCTGACCACACGACAAATAATAGCCCTATACCCCCATCTCTCTAGTCTACTCATTCTGCTTTACTTTTACTCAGAGCATGAATACATACATTCATGGTCATCAAACACATCAGAGATCATCACCTAACTCAATACAGATCACATCTTGCACAACAGGGATTGCCATCTAACACAGCAGGGATCCCCCTTGAACACACCAGGGACCACCTGCTAACACAACAGGGATTACCTGCTAACACAACACAATAGGAATCACTGTCTAACACAACAGGGAACACCATCTAACACAACAGGGACCATTATCTAACACAGCATGAATCCCCATCTAGCAAAACATACATTATCTCATAAGGCAGCAGGGGTCACCATCTTACCCAGCACAGATCCCTATATAACACAACCCAGACACCATCTAATATAGCATGGATCGCCGTCTATTTATTTACTTGTTTATTTATCATCAAACTTTCCCAGTGAGATATAAGCTTCTAACAGGGCAAAGACTTTGTTCAATTCAAGCTTGGGACAGCTTGAATGGAACAGTGCCTGGCACATGGTAAGTTCTCCATACATATTTGCTGAATGATTGTGGTGGGTCATAGAACCCTAAAAGATAAGTCTGATGCGGAGGGGCAAAGAACGTTGGGTGACTGCGAAGGAGAAAGGTAAGTGACAGGCATCTGTCAAGGCTGGGCTGGGATATGGTTCTCTCTTTGTGAATATGTTTTAGTTTCAGAATTTTTCATTCGCCCATTCGTGGGGAAATTCACCCACTTCCCCTCTCCAAAGGTCTGTCCTGGATAAGTTCATAGCTAGAGGGTCTCCCTCATGTGGAGGATTGGCTCCATTTTTGTTTGTTTGTTTGTTTGTTTGTTTGTTTATTTATTTAATTTTTGCTTAGTCCATGGATATAAGAGGCAGAGGTCAACTACTGGCTTAAAGGAAGTCAGGCTGGAGAGTCCAGTTAGCTATTGCTGTTTCAGGGTGAGTTCTTGACATAACTGACAAATTGGTGAATAATGCAACAGGGGACTGGGTTAGGGGACAGGAATTGATGGCGGAAGTTGAGCACAGTTAAAAGGACATACATGTATCTTACATGTGTAAGAGCGAGAGGGAATGAGAGGGAGACTGAAGGGAAACAAGACCTGACTGAACAGTGGAGGAGTTTCAGGTCATCCAGAAACTCTTGTCCAACCTCTCCATCTGTCGTCCTGAAATGCCGGTGAGATTGACTTCAAGGAACACAGTCAACTTTTGTTTTTGGAGACTGCAGGGTAAATATTACAGATCTGGAACTGCTGGCTCACGACTTCAAAGCCTTAAATAAAGCTGCTGGACGATTTGGAAGCCACCTGGCAGGAAATTTAACTTTTGCAGTTTGGGGTATTTTTTTCCTTCCCATTCCTTCATTCCTACCTGCCTCCCCCCCTCCTCCCCAGCTCCAAATTAGCTATTTGGATGCCATAGATGCAGTTTATAGCTGGGTGCCAGCCAAGGTCATGTGGCTCACTATAAGAAGTGAATGCCAGCTGTGTTTCAGACAGAATCTTCAAGGCCAGAGGTGGAGGGAGGGGGATCTGGGCTTCCTGATACTTGATTTTCCTCTCTCTTTTGTACACACACACACACACACACACACACACACACACACATTATTTCTTTCTACTTTTAATTTCCTGCTTTCAGAAAGAATGGTGTGGTAACTTTCTGCCCCTCTTCTCTCTGGATCTAGTCCTTCTCTCTTGGCCCCCTCTCCATGGATGCACTAACTTTATACTTGAAAGAGGAAAACATTGTCAGTCGGGAATCAAAGAAACAACAATAATAAATAGACCAGAGGGGTGTCCAAAATTTAACAAGGGCTTTTGAAACTTAACTTCACACTCTGGACGGAAGCAATAAGTATAATAAACTGTGTGAACCCAATTCAAACAAATATGTGATTACAATGATCAGGAATCATATAAACACGGTTCTGATTCATGAGTTTGCTAATATTGTCACTGTTTTCAATGCTAAAACTAAGTGTGAGTCTTCCCTCTGGAGTATTATGTGTAGCAATAAGCTATGTCTATGTACCCATCTATAGCTATATAAATAAATACATATTTAGTCTATTTCTCTAATGGCTCAATGTTTGCACTCTGTGGTCAGTTTACATTCTACAAGCATGTACCTTGGTGTGACCCACAGTTAGTCATTGTTTCTGCCTTCTAAATGCTTAAAATCAACTCTGTTCTTTATGGTGTTGACCACTGTACCACAAAATTCTGAAGCATCATCCCATTAAAATCTGTCTAATATGAAAAAAAATAAAAGCAAAGAATAGGCTTAAGATATGCATCCTAATTAGCTTAATGGAGACCCTCCTTGTGTATCATCATAAACATCATATTCGACCTGAAGTGCCTGGTCCATACCTTGGCTCCTTTAAAACCTGAAAATAGTCTTTATTCAAGCAGTGGATTTATAAATGTGAAACATTCACTCACCAAGCATTTTTTTGGGGTGTCTGATATGTACCAGGAATGGTGTCAGACTCTCAGGATACAGAGTTAATGAAATGGTCTTTGCCTCAAGGAATTCACAGTGCCACGGGGATTCAGGTAACAATAATCCAAGGCAATAGGTGCTGTGATACAAGGATAAGATGGGAACCACCAGGAAGTATACCTGAGCTCCAAGATATTCTCCAGGAAAGGGATCCTGGGAGAGTTATCCAGGTGAAGACGAGGCAGGGGGAGGACAGAGAGAGTGTATTCAGAGAGTGGGGTGTGCAAAGGCGCAGTCTGCCTAGAAAGACATTGTGCCATTGGGACTGTGTGCCTACTGTCTGCAGGGTGAGGGTGTGAGGAGATTCAAGGGAAGCTGGCTGACAAGATGCTGAATGAGAAACAACATCTTAATGGGTTAAAAGCAAAGGAACGAAGGAGGAAGGAAGGAAGGAAGGAAGGAAAAAATAAAAGAAAGAAAGAAAGAAAGAAAGAAAGAAAGAAAAAGAAAGGAAGG
>NW_026057584.1:19975473-20087496 GCF_023721935.1 Panthera uncia
AAAGAAAGAAAGAAAGAAAGAAAGAAAGAAAGAAAAAGAAAGGAAGGAAGGAAGGAAGGAAGGAAGGAAGGAAGGAAAAGAATTCAGGTACAATGTGATCCAAAGGCCACACTTAAATTTCAGAAAAATCTTTTCTTCCTTAACTCTAGCCCACCATCATTTCAAGAATTGGGCCCATGTTTTACCAGCTATGAATATAGCTCCTGAATAAATAACTTCTTAAATTAGATTCTGTATAATAATAAGCACCAATTAAATGCAGAGCCCAGATCAAAGAGAATAGTTGAGTATAACATACCTTAATTTTCAGAGATATAATCAATGTTGTCACTACCAGATGTTTATTGCTTCATTAGGGTTGGTCAACTTTTAAGGATTGGCAGGTTTTAAAAACTCTTGGCAATGTAATGCTAAGAGATGGTGGTCTTTGGGGACTCCAAGGCAAGCCCTAGAGTGGGAGGTCATCTTGGTTTCTGACCCTTGCAATATGAGATGGAAGAAAACGAAGGAACTCTTTCAGGCATGATCTCCGTGAGAGACCATGTTTCCAGGCTAGGGATGGAGAAGGTAGTTTGGATCCAGTCTGAAGGTTTGACTTGGGGCTGAGCGGACACCTTTGGAGCTGATGGGTGGAATCCCGGCTCCCCTACTTACTCATCTTTTCTGTGTCTCTATCTCCCATCTGTAATATAAGGACATTTAACCACAGTCTACCACTTATGGCAATGTGAGAACCAAATATGAATGCTAGTGTGTGTCCAACACTTAGACCCATGCCTGCAGGGTGAGAGGTATAAAGGAAAGAATACAGTCAGAGAGGCAGGGGGTTGGTTGGTCCCCATGACCTATTGGTGATCCACTCGGCGTGAAACCGTGGCTCTCTAAGCAGAGCCAGGGGCTTGTCCTTGGTACGGGAGTCTTTGGCTGTATCTCTGCTGAGCCCCCTGCCCTGCCCAGGGGAGGCACACTTAGCCTCTGGGAAAACTGCATCCTTGCCAAGGCTGGAAGAGTTCTCTGTGCCACTCTGTTTCCCATTGGTTTTGGATTTTCTTCTCCAGTCCAAATGCATTTGTGTTGTTCTCCAAGTCTGACTGAGGCTTGAGGGGATTCCATGTAACCCCTGGGCTGGTTTCCTGTGTTCCAAACATGTGCACGCACATGCGTGCACATGCACACGCGTGCACACACATGCTCACACTTCATTCTCACCGGGGTCCCAGGAGGTGAAAAGCCTACTTTAGAAGGTGCCAACGTGAGGCTCCGAGGAGCCCGGAGATTTCTCCATGAGTACAATGGCTCGATTGTGCAGGCTTGTCTCAGTCCTGTGGCAGGTCGGCAGGCCGGCTCAAAGCTCATCTTAAACAGCCACTTCAGACCTTAAACCCAAACACTACGGCTTCACTCCTGGAACCAGGTCTGTTTTCCTAGAATATCTGGTTACAGCATTTTAAAAATGAGCAATCTCATTATCAATAGTGTTTCTGAGAATCCAGCATTCTTTAAGAAAATGTTAGCTCTCCGGGGCTGGCAAGGGCTGTAGGCAGACGGCTCGCCTGCCGCCCCTCCCTCAGGCAGCATCCAGCCAAACCCAACAGCCTGGCTTAGCAAAAATGAACACCAGGACTCCATTGCAGCTGAGGAGCTGGGGTCCTGGGTGACAGGGGGAGGGAGCGGGATCTCCTTCCCCCAGAAGTCTTAAAGAACAAGAGAGACTTTTTACTTGTGCCGAGTCAGCATCACATTAGCAGCAGGAACATTGGAGTCGAACCTGGATTTTGTTTGCCATCTATAGTATGTATAGTTGGGTAACTTCCAACAGAGGTATTGACATTCTCTGAGCAGCAGTTTTTCATCTGTGAGATCATGATTATTATGAGGACCAAATGACATAATGGATGGAAAAGTGCCTTCCAAATTAGAAAGCCTTCTGCATTTAAAATGACCCTATTCCTGGGGCGCCTGGGTGGCGCAGTCGGTTGAGCGTCCGACTTCAGCCAGGTCACGATCTCGCGGTCCGTGAGTTCGAGCCCCGCGTCAGGCTCTGGGCTGATGGCTCGGAGCCTGGAGCCTGTTTCCGATTCTGTGTCTCCCTCTCTCTCTGCCCCTCCCCCGTTCATGCTCTGTCTCTCTCTGTCCCAAAAATAAATAAAAAACGTTGAAAAAAAATTAAAATGACCCTATTCCTCCTAATATGGTCTTTCGTTGCTTTATACATATGTGTATACGTATGTGTATGTGTATACAAGTGTGTATGTGTGTGAACACATGGAACTTTCTTATCCCCTTCAACTAGGTTACAAACTCTTAAGAGTTTTGAAGGACAAAAATTAATTTGAAAAATGTTTAACATTAAAACTCTTGACATAATGCAGGGCAGCAGAGTGAGCATAAAATAAATGTATGCAGGAATGATTACATCATGTAGTTCATCATCTCCTATTTAAGAAGATAAGGAGCTATGCAGTGAGTTTTTTAAAAATCCCTATCTATCTATCTATCTATCTATCATCTATCTATCTATCTATCTATCTATCATCTATCTATCATCATCATCTATCCGACTGTCATGTCTGTCGATCATGTGTATGTTTCTTTATCTTCAACATCTGAGTATCTTCTTCGAGAAGACGAGCTCCCAAAGGTTCCATGTGTCTGAGTCAGCTCGGTAGCTTGCATAGCGCATGGCATCTTCACTGGGAGATACCACTCAAAAGCCCTGCTCTTTGCTACCTGTGACTTTAGGCACATTACCTAACCTCTCTGGGCTTCAGGTATGATGTCGGTAAATTGGGTCAATGTCACCCTCACTGAGTTGTGGTGAGGATGGAACGAGATAGTGTATGCAAAGCATCTATCATCATGCCTGGCCCTTATTACCTATTCAATCCAAGTTTGACATCCTACCAACGTGGCTAATGGGGAAGGAGGTGGGAAGGGATGACTCATGCAGCAGAGGTCCGAGGGTGAGAGACAATGCCCCTTGGAGGTCTTCCAAACAGTACAGCCAAGCCCCATGCTGCCATAGGCTTAAGGGTACAAAGAGGATGAAATCAGAGTTTTGAGACTAAGTACATACTCCCATTCCGATGAGAGCCCTATGGTCGCTCAAGACTGACCTCTCAGGAGACCCACCCAAGAGGTATCAACGGTCCTGTCCAAGGAAACAGTTGAGGTTCTGACTCTAGGCAGGTGAGGAACAGAGATGAGAAGTGGGGAACTCGTCATGAGCATCCACTCTTTCTCCATTCTCTCCCAAGGTCATCCCACCCACCAAGTCTCAAGGCTTTAGGCATCACGTATGTGCTGACTACTGCCAAATTTGTATTTCCACTCTGGACATGTCTCCCAAACTTGAGGCTTATGAATTTAGTTGTCTACTTCATGTTTCTTCTTGTATGTCTATTTCATATCTGTATCTATATCTGTATCATCTGTACCTAGATAGATATTGATATGGATTATAGGAAAAAAATACAGATAGCAACTTAAAAAGGGCAAAACTCAGCTTCTGCTCTTCCTTCCTCTCTTTCTGTATAATTATCTCCTAATATCCCTTAGATCTCATGATTGAGTCTGTGCATTATTACGTCATTTAAAAAGAAAAAGAAGCATTAATAGGGCAATATACCTGAGGTTTCAGGGGCCGTGGTAAGCAGAGAAAACAGAATAAAACAAAGGATGGTCTCTGCCCTCAAAGTGCTCCCTAAGTAGTAGGGTTAGACAGTACATTGTCCTAGAAGTATTTTGTGTTAAGGCTCCATGTTGCGATACCTGGTGTGGAACAGAAAGGGCAGGGAGACGTTCACACACAGTGATACTGAGGAGATGACCTTTCGGGCTGCTGCTTGAAGGATAATGCAGAGGTTGTTGTTTGTGGGTATTGTCATGTTACTCTTTTCAATTAGTTATTCTCGGGCTATTTGAGAGGATGACACATACCCATCTCGTCGATCAGCTTTGGCCACGTGACTGGCATTTGCCAAATGGAACGTGAGCAGAATTGTTGTCCACGTCCGAGGAGAAGCCTTAAAAGGAATCGCCAGGTTGTGTTGCCCTTTTCCTTCTTTTGCAAGAATAGCATGTTCCTGGGAGGGGCTTCTCCTCAGCCTGGATCTTGGAATGCAGAAGATCCATGGAAAAGAGCTGCAGCCAGCATGAAGGTCAGTGAGAAATAACACTCTGTTGTTGTAAGCCACCGAGATTTTTGCGTAGTTTATTGCTGCCGCGTAAATGACTAAAGCTGACTAATAAAAAATGTTGGTACCAGAACTGGAGTGCAACAGAAAACCCACAGTGTGTGCCATTGGCTTTCGGGTTAAGCGTTCCAGCAGCAAGGAAACTTCTTGGTGTCTGGTGTTATTCACTGGAGAAACATTTGGTAAAATTGTTGCTTGCGGTATCTTGGAAGGCAGATTAGGGAACCTGTATGAGAGCTAAGTCTATGTAAAAATTCTGTGTGACAAACCACTGCAAGGCTCAGGGTACACAGAAGCAAACGTTTATTTATTTTTTTGTTCATGTACCTGCAAGTTGTCTAAAGTTCAGCTGGTCGAAAACTGGGTCTGGCTGGGCCTGCTGCCAGCATTATATAGAGCTTTTCTACCTTCACCTGCTTCTCCAACTCCTTGGAGCAGTGGCTAACAGCCATGTGCTTCTTGGGATGAAAGATAGGAGCAGGGAGATGCATCCCTCCCATGGAGTGGGTCAGAGAGACAGTGGATATTTGCTAAACCATGACCTGAGCTACCATAGTATCCAATGAACTTGTGGCTTTAAGTGAGTAAGTGGGAAAGAACATGGAGATTGTAGTCATGTGTGCTGATTTATTTGTGGTCCAACAGTAAGTAGATGCTTGCCTTGGGCAAGCCACAATTTCTCTAAATCTCATTTAAAAACAGTGAAAAGCAAACCAGTAGTTTTTGCAAGGAATGGAAATTCTAGCTAGCTCAAATAAAGGTAGTGATCGGGTAATGGTGTTTCTCATCAGAAAATTTTGTGGAGTCCAAGGTAAACTTAACTCTGACTGGGACTTAGGACAGAGGAGGAGGCAGCTCAGGGGGCCCTCTGTGCCCTGCAGATCTTCAGGTGATTGTTATACAATTAATTTTTAACTTAGCCGAACCCCAAGTGTGGGTTTCTCTTCTATTGAACCTTAGTTACGTGTTTGTTTGTGTATAGACACACATGTATTACAATCTTACATATACGCAACACTCGCAACTCTTTATATGATATAGGAATAAAATTCATTTTGCTCCTTGGAGGGAGGGAGGTATAAAAAGAGAGCTGTTCCACACTCAAGTCTTCAGTAGAGTTAACTAAAAATATGGTGCTTGGTACAAGAATAGTTTTTCCTAAAAAATTGTCAAGTGGTGGCATTTCAAGTTTGGATTGGTGTGAGGCAAAACAGAAGTTGTATTCAGCTGGAGATTAGGGGACCATGAATACATAAACCCTGAGAAAATAACTGATGCTATATAGGAAGCTTTGAGTTTGGGGGGAATTCGAATCAAGCTTGCCGAAATCTGATTAGCTGTATCCCAGATCCAGGTTATCAAGGTCCTTATTCCAGGTCCTTCACTTCAGAAAGCTCCTTTCTGGCTCTCCTCCAGCTGGGACCTTCCATTTGGAGTAAGGGGTTTTCAGAGTCAGTGGTATGCACATCTGGGACACATGCCCTTCATGGGACTCTGGAGTCTCCTGGCCAAATGGTTTCAAGCCAGCTCCCTAGGCCTTCACAGGTCTCTTGCCTGGGACTCTCTCGAGAGTGGATCACCCCACCAGTATGTGTACTTTTAGGCCAAAGGAGTGGCTAAGGAGATTAGTTAACAGGGATGTAGATGTAAGTTGAGTGTTGGACCTTAGGGTGACTACATTCATACACGTGAGCCCCTCTTGGTGCCGGACGGAGCCTGGGATGGGAAGAGAAAGGGCTTAGACAGAAGCCCCCATTGGTGCTCTCACTCCAGACCCTGCAAATCTGAGAGGGAGGCTTATATGTGAAGGACACGGAGGAACCAGATGACATCCCATGTGGTATAATTTGAGGAGCATTGCAAACCCTGGTCTATAATACAGGGTATGCTTTAGGCAAGGCTGCCCTGAGAATTAACCACAAACCTCCTTCCTAACTGGCATGGTAATAAGGCAGCAAGAAAAATCCAGCTACAATTTTAATTTTCAAAAGCTCATTATGCATTATGGTCTTGTAAGAAAAATATTCCATATGCGGCCATCTGTAAAGTGAAATAGGCAAGACTTGGTTCTCAGACAAGGCAGTAATTTCTCCATTTGGAATGCTAGCAATGTTCTCTCCTTGGAAAGTTTATAGAGCTTATATCCTGCCTGTTCGCCTTTAATAAAGAAATGTTAAATATTTTAAAATAAACTTTCTTTAATAGGCTAGAAATACATATCCTCCCAGTCTTTTGCTTCTTTAAACTTCCCGAGGGCTATAAAATCCCCTGGGTTGGGCTGAGTGCCATGCCAGGGTGTGGCCACCTCACTTAGATTTGGGGGTTCTCTCTGGTTTATGGGGCTGCAGCTGGGGTGGGGAGAAGATTCCAGGCATCACTGCTCATTTATTTGAGTCTGTCATCTATCCACATTCTTCCCCCTGCTTGACGGAGTGAGCCGAATGCTTTCCAGCTTCTGTGCTTGCTTTCCTTGGCCTGAAGGGACATAAACTCCCCACTATGTGTCCACCATCCACACAGGACTCTTCCCATAAAATCAGTGTTTAACATCTTATCCCCACTATACATTCTTCTTCAGGATTCCACTGTTGAATGTAGACAGGAAAGGGCACTGGGCTTGGAACCAGATGACCAAAGTTGCAAATCCATGACCCTTCATTGACTAACTGGTGATGTTGGGAAAATCAGTTGAAATGCTCCTATTAGAAAGAAGCCAGGCATTCATTTATTCTTTAAAAATTACTTACCCAGGACTACTATATGTTAGGAGAAGAGGCATCAGAAAAACAAAGATGAAGCACCCAGGTAAACAGAGAGCGTTTTCTTGCAATTTCTTGTTAGTAACACCTACCTTGTCTTTCTCCCAGGTGAGTAGTGGGGATCAAAGGTGGGGCTGTTCTAACTGTTCTACAGAAACAAGCCATCGATTGTGGTGGAATAGGAGAGCGGAAAAAAAAAGACCTTATTTCAAATTTCTTCACATAGTTGGTGTGCAGTAACTGCCTGAGCCAAGTGAATCTACCTTTCCAGTATTTGTAACTGTTGTTTATTTTTGTAATCTCACCCAGAACTTCCTTTAAAAATACATGCAGGAGTACGGAGAGGTTGAAGCGAATTACAATAAAGTTTGTTTTGAGGATTTGAAAATGGGATCCCCTGGGATATTTCAAAACCGGTCTCAGGACCTCGGTCTTGGAATAAGTGGATGGTTTTTCACATTCAGGGGGAGGAAAGCAGTGGGGGATCTCCAGTCTAACAACAGAGATCATTGTCTACGGGTGGGGCAACATCATCAAGACTTAAGATCGGAATAATCTGAATACAAATCATGACATAGAAAAAAGATTTTTCCGTCTCTACAAACTCCATGAGCCATTGATTGGAGTCACAGATACTCTCTTCTCTCAGCAGAGATGTATTAAGACCATATGTGAAGATAAATATTCTGGTTGGAGCAAGATAGGGAAACAAAAAGCGAAGAGCACATCAGTGGGGTACCTCGTGGACTGCGGTGTTTCCACCCACACTAAAGAATACTCAGAACCACAGGAGGTTTCGATCCTGTTCGCCCTTTCATTTGCTCATTTATTCAACAAATATTTATCGAGAGCCTGCTGTGGCTGGGAATTCGGGAGGAAGCAAAATCTGGCGTGGTCCCTGATTTCATGTGTGTTAGGAAAGGACACTGACTTTAGTCAAATAATCACACACACCGTCTTGCATTGTAGCGGTGATGGTTGCTAGGATGATGGAGCCCATGATACAAAGGAGGCCACGCCGAAGAGATTTGACTTCATAAGGGAAGACACAGTAGGCTCGGCAGAGGAAACGATGCTTGACCTCTGTTCCCATTGTCATGTCTCTTTTTCTGTCCCTTCTGCCCTTCCCTTCCATCTGTTAGGGATCCTTGCGACTACACTAGGCCCACTTGGATAACTCAGAATAATCTTCCCGTCTCAAGGTCCTTAACTGAATCACATCGGCAAAGTCCTCTTTGTTACATAAAATAAAAGAGTCATAGGTTTGGGGCATTAGTACGTGGACTAGCTTTGGGGAGTCATTATTCTGCCCACAACACCAGAGCATCTGTATTTACACCCGAGGAGGAATGAGAGAGTAAGTGTATATGAAAAGCCATTTTCAGCTTTAAGTGACTGGGGATCATAGCTTAACTGCATCAGGCTCAGCCAAAGAAAAGTGTAGGGAAGGTAGGCTCTCAGCCGGAACGGTACTAAGCAAATGAGATGCAGAGCCCAGAACTTAATGCCTGAATAAAATGTTTATGGTGTATAAGGCGGGTCCACTCTAAAGGCAAATAAAATTCTTGATAATCCAAGGGATTTGCGAATGGAGTTGAAAGCACGTGGGTTCTGGCACTATGCCTTGCCATGTATATAGCAGGGCTGTCTGTGACAATCCCGAGGTGTTATTTCTCCAAATGCATCAACCCTGCCCTTGAAGGGAGTCTGGTTTCCTGCTCCTTTGAAGATTCCAAGTGTGCACTGTTTATTAACATCCCGATCCACCCCTCACACATACCTCTTTCCAAAGGAATTGACAGTTTAATCATGTTGTATGTTTCCCTAGTAGGAGTTTTCCAGTTCTAGTTTCCCAGTTTGCTCTTATGGTAACTTTTTTTCTTCCCTCCTCACCTTCCTCTAGCATAGAACATAAATGCACCCCTGCCACCCCTATGCCTGGTGGAAAACTCAAGGGCCTTTAGGAAGAGAAATCAAGGGAGAGTAGAGAAGAGATTCCACTCCACACCTCCTGTGCCTGGTGGGCTCAGTGGCAGCTTCTGTTGGCCAATACTGACCCAAGGCCACCTTCCCCTGCACTGAGAGAGCCCAGGTCCTCTCCGGTTCGATACAGAACACCTTCCTTAGGGGGCAGGGCTATTTGAAGGTGGGGAGAAGTAGAGGATTCTATAAACAGGCAGGGCCTTCTCTGGAAGTCTTCTCAAATCAGACAGAGACAGCAATGAAGGAGCACAATGAGGGGGTTCAATCCACGGTGGTCAGGGTCTCCCTGAATTCACTGTAGAACCAGAGGTCTAATGACCCTCCCCCTCAAAGACCCTTTCCTCTTCTGTCTCCCTTTGGAGATTCCACATATTAGCATTGACTGATTTATTCCTCAGGGGGAAGGAAAAATTAGGAAGTCTGAATATGAGCTCAAATCCTCTGAGTGTCTGCCTTCTCACTTGCAGAGTTTAGACCCTGGTGGAGGCTGAGGCTTCTTCTCTTTGCCACCCCTTTGCAGGGTATGGGGGAGAGACCCCTCGCATTCTCCTGACCTGCAAGAGGCAGATAATCACGTCCTGTTGCGGGAGAGATGATATGTGATAAGGTATGCGAAGCACTGACAAGAGGCTTGGCATCCAATAAGCTTTTAATAAGTGTTCACCAAGGGGCAGGATGATGATGATGATGATGATGGTGATAATGATGATTCCCCAATTGCTCTAACTCTCTCTACCGGTTGGGTTCTCAAGCTTCAAAGGGGGGGCACTTAAAAAAAACCTCCCAGTCCTTTTTCCTAACTTTGTTGTATTGATGAATAAAATTCTAGCAACTTATTCTGCCCCTTAATTCATGGGTCTACACATAACATTTTTCTCAAATTTAGCTTTGATTCTTTGCTACTCCTGTCTTGGTTGGTCTCCATCGGCGATCATCTCCAAGTGACTGGCTGCTGTGCGATGCTGCCTGTTGGTTATGATCCTCGAGGGAGTAACTTGGGAGAGAGAATTCTATAGCTTCCAGTTCCTTAGATTGCATTCCGCCCAAAGCGTTCTTTCAAAGTGTGAACTGTGAACCATGTTGCGCAGTTCTGGCTTAAATCATCAGGTACCTGTTTCCCTTCTCCTCTTGGGTTAGACAGGTCAAAATGGGTTGTGAAGACGACCTGTTAAATGTTCTCCTTCCCGGCCCCGCAAATAGCCAAGTTGATTAGAGACAGACCAGCATCTTAGATGTTCCTGAAGACCCCTTCATGACCCTTCTGCTTTTTCATGCCTTTCCCCCACAGAGCCCTTTCCTGTCTCCCTCAGAGAGTCTAAAATGCTCATTTACAAGACTCACAGAGGGAAGGGGAAAAAAGAACACCAAGATGATGGTTCATTGCTCATTGCAGCCCCTGACAACAGATCTCCCAGCTTCCCTTCTTTGCAGCCCATAAACTGCTCTGTAAAAATTAAAAAGCGTGAATTTACAGGGCCCAAGAGGAGCTAGGAGGTAAAGACCCATCTTCAACCAATGGGTCAGGCATACTGATGAAGCAGGAATATGAGGTCTTGCCAATTTCTGGCCAATAAATTATCTTCCCTGCCTTCCCAGATCCTTGACTTTCTCTTTCCCACGCAAAACTAAGTGGAGACACAAATGAAGGGGAAAGGTCAACAAAAAAGCAGCAAAACAAAGCAAAATACCCAGCATTCCCTGGCCTTGTAGGGAAATAGTCGGGTCACAATGGCCTGGCTCCTGGGCCCTCCTTTATTCCTCTGTGGATCCATTGGCCATCCTGCCTGCTGAAGTACCTTCTGATTTTCCATTTCAGGGAAGCCTAGGTTGGTTGCTAGCAAAGACTGTTACCCAAATAGGTCCAGCTGAAAATAGAAGCCTAAGGTCCTGGGGAAATAGGGGCGATTGAGTGAATCCTATGGGGTGATAGAAGAGACACAGGAAGAGGCTTGGGAGATATGGCCGGACTTGTGAATGGCAGGAAACATCTTTGAGTCTCAGCTTCCTCATCCCTAAAAGGAAGACAGTGGGGGCTGGAATAGATCTTGAGATTTCTTCATCTGATATCCTCTAGTTCTTAAGCAGGTCTGGAACCCAGGGAAGATGTAGTAGTAGGGATTGGTATGGTGAACAAATGGGACAATACGGGACTGAATCTCTGAGCTTTTGGCTCAACCTTCTGTATGACACTGTTACCTGCGTGTTGCCCATTTATCTAACTCTGGCCTGGATTACACTGACTTGTGTTCACATGGCTGGAATCCTTCCAATTCTCTGAGTTTGAGACAAAGAGTGAGAGCAAGAGTGGGAAACAGAGAAGGGGAAAGAGATCGAGGAAGAACAAGCTTGGGTGGGGTAAGAGGGATAACTCTTATGGAGGTACCAAATACCGGGACAGACAGAGCTATGATAACATTCCTTGGTTCTCATTTGAGGACCGTAAGTATCTTCTCTGTAATTTAAGGATGCAGCCAGTAACTGACCCCACACAAACTTCCCAAAGAGGCAATGACTTTGAATTACCATCAGTCATCTTGTGGCATGCTGTACATATGGGGCTTAAAGGTGGAGGAGATTCAGATGAGTTACTATTTGGGTAATGAGTTGCTGCACAATTGTCTGCCAAAACCTGAAATTGGCAAAAACAATATGCCATATCCTTGACTAGAATCACTGGAACACAGGGAAGTCATCAGTTAAGCCATCGGGTGGGCTCAGGCTGAAACTGGGAGCTAAACGTTCAAGGTTCATCCAGACCAAGATGCAGAGGTAGAACAGGAATAGTTCCAAATGAACTTTTCAGGGAAAGAGACAGTCAAGATAGCCTTCTAGAGATGTACAGACTCCAGGACGCTGTGACAATGAGAGACATGCCTGAGCTAGAAAATAGGCTAGTTTCCTCCACTGAACTAGACAATCTCCGAGGTCCAGAAAATAGTAGTTTATTTAAGGACACATAACTGGTTAATTGATGGGTTGAAATTCATACCCAAGTTCCTTCACTCCTTTGTCAATAGGTAACAAGTGTACCTGTTCTGAGTCAATCTCCCAACACCTGCCCAATTCTCTTCCCAGTGGATCATGATAACTTGATTCCTATGGAATGCTCAAAATTGGCAAAACCACACACTTCTTTCCTTGCCAGACCTTTCTTCTTTATGTGAAGATAATGGGATGGAGAAAAAAAGCATAGATGATAGATGTTTTCCATTTGGAATGAGAGTCAGGACCATGAGTTAGGGATGATGTCTTTGTAAGTATTCTACAAATACTCCCAAAGTATCCTGGGCTGCTTCACCTAGGCCCCCTTTACCAGCAAAGCAGCTTGGGGGGGGTGCTCTGCAGGGAATCAGGGTACGTCTCAGAGCCAAGGGGACATACTCAGAGGGGATGAGCAAGTCTGAGCCTTGGAGAAGTGACTCAGAAGAGCAAACCTTTGCTAATGCCCAGTAAGTCAAAGCCCTTCTATAAATAGTATTTATTGCTTCTGTGGTACAGTCTTGAGTTTAGTGGTTATTTTTTTTTTTTTTTCTTGCTCAGCTTCTTCCTTGGTCGTATATGACTTTTGCACTCAAAATGGGCTTTGGAGCTTCCAATATATACATCTGTGTGTATGTGCATGTAAGTCTGTCAACGGAGGGGGTCCTAGCCTTGTTATTTAGGGTAGATGGGGCTCGATGAGGTCAGCTGGGTTTTGGAGAGTTCAGGTCAAGGCTCCAACTGGCAGGGAGCAGTCACATCCTCCAAGCTTACGAGCCAAGTGCGTGCTCTCCTGAAAGTCACTGAGCTGAAGATAAACATATTGTCTGTAACAGCTTTTTCACCCGATGTCCTTTCTTCCACGTTCCACACTTCAAATTCCTTTGCTTCACTTCTATATTCTTCTGGGTCTTTCAGAACAAATATTGAAGTGGGGGGAAAAAAGCAAACTGTTCTTTTCCCTCCACGCTTCCCATCCTTTCTGAGTGACTCACTTCAACTGGAACAATTAATCTTAATCGGGATGGTATGACAGTAAAACGAAGACATCCACAGCAAAGCCCCTCCGTGCCAGATACCTGATGAAGCAACCAGCTCTTTCCCCTGGGTTGCAGTGGGGGCAACGTGGAACTATTTGGTTGCTTTAAAAATAGCATTTTGCAAAATTAGAGCTGCCCGTATCTGCAGGACGGGCAGCAGGTCCAGGGTTGTGAAATGCCTGTGCTAACCACCAACTGTGAGCAGGCACTTTTAAGAGTGTTGGCTGGAAGGTGATACAGGCCACTGGGCCCAAATGATCAACTCCGCCTTCTCTGGGGGGAGACTGAGGACAAATCATTCCTCATGTTTGCACTCGTGTTTTCCTCTGAAGAACTCAGAGCTTCCGTGCATGTATCCTTAACCATTATCCTCATTTTCTGACAGGTACAATTACTCATCTCCTCTGCTCTCCTCTGTCCAACTCCTGTGTTGTTTTTCTCTGCATGGGTCACACTTTCCAACAAGCCAAGGCTACACCTGGTACCCTAGAAAGGCTGTGGTGAACAGAGAGTACTTCTCACAGACAGCTTAGCGAGTCCCGGAATGACCAGGAGGAATCACTTCTTCACCTGAAGAATGTGGTCACATCTTTTAATTTGCAATTAGCTGGTCAAGGCCTCATTAGCAGGGAGACTACTATTCCTCTCTTGAGGTCCAAGAACTCCAGGGACATAGTCCAAAGTGCACAATCTTGTTTCCAGATACAGGGCTGAGAGAAAACTGGAGTGTACTGTCTACCCAATTATAGATGTCGTGCCTTTCTTAAAAGCTCTCCTGGTACAAACTGATTCTCTGCATTCTGTGCCCTTGGGGACCCAGGTATGAACACAGGCCACAAGTAGTGTTGAGGCCACACAGGGGCACGCAGCTTCCAGCCACAGTGACTCATGATGTCGGAAAGGCTGTATTAGAAGTGGTGAGGTGATGGCCATTAGAGTTTCTTTATACCCTTTCCCCAAAGCAGTGGGGAAATATGCCTGCTGGCCTTTATATTCACAAAACTAAGGGAAGTCTAGTTATTGTCCCTATGATCTGCTCTCCAGCGTCTTGCTACCTTCTCTTCCAGAAAGAGTTTGACCTAATGATTTTCTATATTCTGCCTCATCATACACACTCTTGTCCTGGGAAGAAAAAGAAGATAGCCTTTGGTTGAATTGTGCTGTGTTGCATCCAACAGTCTTTGGTTATATTAACAAGTCATTGGCTGGAGGACGGAAGTCGTGATGTAAGATCAAACTCCCCTGCCATCCCTCCATATTGGGATTGTGTCAGTTCAGGACTGAGTTGATACAACATTCTCCAAAGTCTATTTTCATTCATAACACAGACGTTTCTTGAGCACCAACACTGTGCCCAGCACTCACTAGGGATGTTGTGGTACGAGATAGAAAACATCGAAGGTACCTGCAGTGAGTATGTAGTCAAAAAGTTGGGGGTACGTCCATAAGCAACCATGATATACAGTGAAAAGTGATACGTTTGAGTAGCCTTGAAAACACTGTCAGATGCAAAAACTATTGTGCTGCTTTTTTTTCATGGGGAGTGCAAACCCATGAAAGGAGGAAGGAAAAGAGAACAATTCCAAGAGGGTGTTCACCGACCAGGGCACGGCTTGGTAACAACTGTAATTGTTCAGTTGCGTAGGACTGTCTTCCCAGAAGTCTATGAACTACTGGGTCTCAGGAAAGTACATGATGGATTAGGAAAGGAGAATGGAGAGCTTGTTCACAGCTTCTTGTCTCCGATTGGTCAGAACTTTGCTGCAGGAGGCATGAACTCCCCGCACTTACAGTGTGTATGTCTCATGTAACCCGCCATTAGGTTTAATGCCTCAGTAGCGGCAGGGATATACCAAAATGGAAGGCGAGGGGTTCAGAACTTGAAGGACATGAAGGCAGTCACTGTCGGGTTGTGTTCATATGTGGTTGGTCAGAGGCCACACAGGGCTGCTTGCCTCAGTGACAACTAGGGCAACAAGGGCCCCTGAGGCCCCTGAGAACTGGGCAAATCTGAGGTGATGCATGATGGGAACTTGATCCAGTAACAGAAGTAAGGTTTACATAAAGTGCTTTGGGGATTCAGAGAAAGAATTGTTTCTTAGAAGTGAGGTGGGGGACTGGGAGTTGAGGGAAGATTTTGGAAAAGGTGGACTCTGAGTGACTGTAGATGGCTGAGATGGGGGGTTATAGTCATGTGGGATGGGGCTGGGTGGAGACATCCCGGAAAGAGGACACAATGATTACAAGGGCAATAAGGGCAGTACTGAGAATGAGGGGATAACAGGGCCCCACTTAGCCAGGGGATGGGGTATGTGAGGGATGTTAAGGGATAAGACTGAGAATGTAGTTGCAGCCAGCTGGTAGGGCCAGGGGGAGGAGCTTTGATTGGAATCTTCTGACCATGGGGCCCACTGGTGCTGTTGGAATAAAAGTTTTGCTTCAGGAATCTGAGTCCCTCTTCTCCGCTAATTCTGTTCCCTATAGTCAGCCACTTGTGCACATACTGGCATTTTGAACAAGAACATTATGGACAGGAGTTTTGGAATTCCAAAAATCTATGGGACGTACTTAGAAGCTCAGTATGCTGTCTTTCCCATTTGTCAAAGGAATACATTGAGACTTGCAATGCATCGTAGTCATTGAGATTCTTCCTCTTACTGGTTCTTGTAATTGGAGGCCAACGGGTAGATCTGGCTCAGTCACGGGCTGATGCTGAGCTCAGATACGTGTGCGGCACTCTGTGCACTCCGCTTCTTAACCGTTCACCCACCCTCCTGTCCTGGCGCAGATAAGGGTCATCAGTGGTTCTGGGTTTACCAAGTTCCCAAATTCACAGTGATTGGAGGGATAGAATGTCCCATAAAAATAAAAAATAAAAAAAATTAAAAGGACAGATTCTAGCTAGAACATGTGGAAATGGAAGACAATGGTTGTCAATCCCCAGGATCAGAAATGTATTGGCTTTGTTGAAATTAGAACCTAATTCTCAACTAAGCTGTCTCTGAGAATCACTGATGGAGAGCTCAGGGGTGGGAAATAGCCGTTACTACTTGTTTTTGTAAAGGTCCGTGGACGAGATAGCTTAGATTAAGGTCTGGACTCACTGAAAGAAGTCCCATTTGTTGTGTTTTTTTTTTTTTTTAAGGAGATCCTAGCTTTTTTAAGGAGATCCAGACACTGTATATGCAGTGTCGCCTACTTCAGCCTTTTTTTCTCCTGGGGAACTGAAGTGGGAAGCTTTCCCTCTGCATATGCCATGAGGGGAACCCGGGACTGGAACGTGGCCTTCACTCCCCAGCCTTCTGAAAGGGAGCTGGGGTCCTTGTATCTGAGGGGATGACTTACAGAAATAATTGTCTTAGACAATGAAAGATGGTGTGTACCCATTTTGGGTTTTTGTTGCTTTCTTTCTCTCCCCTACTTGAATTAACATGAAGTCAAAACCAGATCTTAGAGCAGAATTGGCTGCCACATAATTTAGACATGTTTGCATAACATTCCAAAAATAATTCAATAAGAATAGGTTTTTCTTGGAAGTTATCACTGCCTGGCAAATGAGAGCCCAAACACAACAACTTTGTGCTAAAAAGGCATGAGACCCAGCAAATGGAAACGACAGTGGCAGTGGGAGAGGAAACCCAACAGCCAGTCGACTTTCATTATCCATGATGATGTGAAGCAGAAATAGAAAACATGAGGCAGGAGCAGGGACAGACACAGCCTGCATTTCAGACTCCCTGTTTCATCCACAGCTGACAGGCCAAAGTGGCAAGAGAAGGGCATTTTAGGTCTCCCAGAAATGGTTCTGAGAAATTCCCTCATGCTGTATTTTTCTGAATCTTCTGCTAACGATTTTTTTTTTCCTTTTGGGATCTGATGGAGAAGGTCCACAGTTTCTGAAAATCAGAAAACTGACATGAGCATATAGAAACTATAAATAGTAATTTATGGAGACAGGGACAGACTGTAAACCTAAAACAGAAGATCTGGAATGACTTCAGGCTCTTCCATTCTCATAGGGACAAGCAATGTCTCCCCTTTTATTTTATTTTTTTAAGTTGATTTTAAGTTATTTATTGAGAGAGAGAGAGAGAGAGAGAGAGAGAGAGAGAGAGAGAGATCCCAAACAGAATCCACGCTGTCAGCACACAGCCGAATATGGGGCCCGAACTCATGAACTGTGAGATCACGACCTGAGCCCAAACCAAGAGTTGGACCTTAACCCACTGAGCCACCCAGGTGCCCCTGTCTCCCCTTTTAAAATGAGGGAGGATGACAGGTAGCTCTGATCCCAGTGAGAATCGTTTTAAGGGTAGTACTTCACAGCTTCAGGACATTTAAAACATCCACACAATGTATACAGGAGACCTCAGGTGTAACTCCGGTCCCTTCACAGATGTGGGTTCCTTAGGTACTGCCGCTGGTAGACTACAAGTTAAAGTCCTCATAGGGGCAGATGATGTGCTCTGACCACCTGCCTGGGGGTCGGTGTGACCTTTGAACGTTTCCGCACTCGGGACCTTAGTGACTGTGAATGCTGTGGACAAAGCTACTAGGTCTCTGCTACCTTCATGTTTGTGTCCCCAAGCGTCTTCTCTTCACACTCTTCCCCATCTCCCTGGTCACCTCCTACATGCCGTGGTGGTACATGTCTTCCACAGATGCGTGGCCTGGAATTCGTATCTTTCACCTAGATTTCTCTTCTGGCTCTCGTTGTCTATTTCAGGTCGCCGTAACAGAATGTCACAGACTGGGTCGCTTCAATGATAGACACGTCTTTCTCACAGTTCTGGAGGCTGAGAGTTTGTGATGATCAGGGTGCAGGCAGATTTGGTGACGGACTTCCACCTGGCTTGCAGATGGCCACCTTGTTACCGTGTCCTCACATGGAAGTGAAAGGAACCTCTGGTGTCTCTTCCTCTTCTTATCGGGGCACTAATCCATATGGGGGCGCCCCATCATGACCTCTTCTAAATCAAATTGCCTCCCAAAGCCCCCCCCCCCCCTGCTGCCCAATACCATCACACTGTGGATCAGGGACTCAACAGATGGATTTGGGGGAACACGAACATTCAGTCCATAACACAGAGTGAATGATTCTCTTATCACTTTAGCTGCCTGCTCAAGCCGGGCCCCCAGAAGGCATCCTTGCCTTCTCTCTCTCCTTCACTGCTTCACTGCTTTAAATATACCAGGGTCATTCTGGCTTCTGTCATTCCTCAAATGCGATGGTGACATCACTGCCACCACCCTAGTCCAGGTTCCTCTTCTTTTGTTCTGGGCTATGGCCACAACCATCGTGTTGGTCTCACTGTCTCCAATCTGTTCCCTTCTAATTCCTTCTCCATGCTGCAGCCAACATGATTTTTCTAAAAGGCAAATCCCAACATGTCTTTTTTTCTACTTCATGCTCTTCAGTGGCTTCCCCTTGCCCTCAGGATAAAGTTTACATTCTTTAACATTATTTACAAGCCTTACCTCCTCAGCTTTCCCCATCCCTGCCCTCCCCCTTATTTAGTGCCTTACATGCCCTGTGGTCTCTGCGAGACAACAATCTGAATCTTCATACAGGATGAACAATCTAGTCTGTGCCTTTGCCAGGCACTTGCCCCTCCTTCAGTTAACTTTTACTTCCTACAGGAAGCCTGCCTGGATTCTCAGTCTTTTTTAACTCCAAAGAGGAATCTCCTAGTTTCAAAGTAGAACCAATACCAGGTTCTTTTCCTCCGAGTGGCTTTTCTACAGAGAGGGGAGATGCATCAGGTCTGAACAAAACAAAAAGTGCCATTACTCACCTCTAGTGGACCCAGTGAAGGGGGAGTGAGAATCCCTAGCCCATGGGAGAGGATATTTAGACTGCTGGACAGAATGCAACCACTCAAGGGTACGGGCATATGAGACCTCAGCGCTTGTAGGTTGCCATAGGGTTTAGGGTCCAACTTGCCTAGTTGGGGGAATTTCAGCAGGCTCACCAGTAGGTTCTGTCAGCTGTAGTAGCAATGACATAAACAATGAGTGCATATGCTCTGTGACAGGAGCAGAGGCCCCTCTCAGATGCTAAACTCTTCCAGAGCAGCTAGGATTCATGAACTAAGTCACCGTTTGCAAATAATCACACTGCTAAATATTATACTGCTAAAGCCAATCATGTTCTAATACATTCAAAGGTAGTATTTGGGCTAGTACACTCTAAGAGAGATACATCATCTTGTCTATAACTGAAGGCTATGGTTTTACTTGATTTAGAGAATATTCTGGGGACCAGAAAGGGTCTCATCACAAGGTAGCATTTTCCTGAGACAAAGGTCCTGAAAGGGAGGATTTTTCTGGAGAGTCCTATGAAGTAACCTCCTTAGGTGGAGTTAAATACACCTTCCTGTTCTGGGCTGCTGTGTATCCCCATACTTCTCCCATCATATCTCTTGACTCCATGCCAAAGTGGCTTATTTCATACTTCTCACTCCCATCGGACTCAAAACTCTGTAAGTGTAGGGACCTCGCGTGACTTTTTCAGTGCTATGTCTCTAGTCCCTGAGACGAACTATGTGCTTAGTAAATTATGGTTGAAGAAGTACATTTTCTTTTGCTGCTGCTCAGGACCCTGGCGGGAATGAGGAACGTGGCCTCTGTAAGTACACCGACTTCTTCTGAATCAAACTGATCCATGCTTTTATTTCAAGGCAGAGTGTTCTGTTAGGAAGGCTACTCTGTCTTTGGGTTAAGAGTAACAGAAAGAAGCTTGCCATTGTACCAACCATAAAACAAGGGGGGAGGGAAACAGAGAGAGGTGACATTAGAACCCAGTAAAGCAAGGAGAACCTCATGTGTAGGGTCAGAGGGGCTGCAAGTAGGGTGGCAGACAATTGATCAGTTTCTCTCGTGTCACCTCAGGTCTCACCAGCAATTAGACTGATGGAATATGTTCCAAATCCAAATACCTCATGTCCCTGAGACTCTGGTGGTCTTGATGAATAACCTCCATTGTGAGTCAGGCTGAAGGCACTGCCCCATCTGAATATAAATCATGCCTTCTCTCCCTTCACCCATTCTACCCATCTCACTCCCAGTCCTAACCCTTCCACTCCCTTTCATGCCACAAACTATTAGGAAGACATTAAGTAAATCATCCCAGTATGAGTAGGACTGCAGGAGAAACACCTCATTCATAACCACCTCACCACTCCCTTTGCAAAAAGCAGGGTGAAACGAAGACTCTTGTGTCCTTTGGAAAAATTCAGCATCTGGGAAACATGAGCTTGGAAAGACTATGTTTCTTTATCTCCCAATCTTAAGCAGGATGGATGATCACACTGTGAATGGGCAGGTGCAGGGTTGGGGAGACCATACATTGCTGTCCTCACTTGGCACTGCTAGGTACCCCTAAGATGGACTATGGTGTTTGGTAAGGGGCAGGAGAAAGACCCACAGTAAACTAAGGCACACCTTAAGATCTTGTGGCTCCAGATCCAGACTACCAAAGTTCGAATCCCGCTTGCACCACAGCCTAGCTGTACGGTCCTGAGCAAGTTTCTCAACTCTTGTGAGCATCATTTTATTTCCTGAAAAATAAGGATAATAATTTCACCTAAGTAAATGTGTGATTAGGTATATCGAGTAAACTGATGTAAGAAGAGGACTTAACAGAAGGCATAGCACCTAAAAGTCCTCAGGAAAAACAGATATCATTAATATTGATTCTTCGTAAATCATGTAAGGTAGCATGATTAAATGAAATTAATATGAAGATTTTTTATAGAAATATTGAAAGAAAATGCAGGGGCGCCTGGGTGGCTCAGTAGGTTAAGCCTCTGACTTCGGCTCAGGTCATGATCTCACAGTTTATGAGTTCGAGCCCCATGTCAGGCTGACAGCTCAGAGCCTTGGAGCCTGCTTCGGATTCTGTCTCCCTCGCTCTCTGCCCCTCCCCCGCTCGTGCTCTGTCTCTCTCAAAAAATAAATTAAAAACAACAAAAAATTAAAAAAATAAATAAATAAAAGAAAATACAACTTCCAGGAAATTTCCTGATTGTATCAAGATACCTGAGGTTATACTCAAGATACACAGTTTGCTTCTCTTTGTTATGAAAGGGCTTAATTGGAAAGTTTTTGAAGCCTTGAGTCAAATCCTCTCCCAACTCTATTTATCTGTATGTCTCTCTTTATCTATCCATCCATCCATCCATACAACATCCATTTATCCATCCATCCATCCATCCATCCATCCACCTTCTGTCTGTCTATCATCTATCTATCATCCTCTATATGAATAATTTTGTAGCTATAGATAATAAAACTGAAGATCTAAGAGAACACTGTAAGCTGTGGAACCAGAATCAAAACCTAGAACCCAGGGTTTCTGTTCTTTTGTCCTTTGCTGTTTATGCTGATACTCACAGTTCACAGCGAACGTCCGAGGCGCACAGGTGGGGATGGCTATTTCCATTCTGAAACCGAGAAAACAGAAGTTTGGATAAGTAAAGTGAGTTGACTTGACGGTCATGGTGGCACGAGTCTTTCAGCGGTTGAAGAGCTCGGATGTATCAGTTGCCTGACAAAGTGCAAGGAACATTGCATTCTAGCAAGGGGAGGGGGGTTGAAAGCAACGAAAGAGGAGGGACCTGTGATGGTCTGTGCACGGGTATCCTGAATATCCAAGACCAGTGCCTGGCACTGAACAGACAGTCCGTAAGTACTTACCAAACAATTCTATGTAAATAAACAAATATTAAACATAGGAAGAAGCCAATTGAAAAAAACATTTTTTAAAAAATTTTAAAACTCATAAAAAGGCATTTACATTACTGGTTTGTCTCCATTAGCATGTTATACTAGTCCTCTTCTCTTCTTCAAAGGTAATATTTATCATTTCTATTATTTATAGAAGTAACAAAAATTGGTAAAACCCAAAAGGCATAAGAAAAATTACACTCCATACCTCAGAGATAATAATATACTCATCTTTTCAATATGAAAAAAAATCTCTTCTCCCCTAGATTCTGTGTTATCAGCCCTCACATGTTTCTGAAATAAAATCAGCCCTACCTTTCTGAGGTTCACCATCAGAGGGTTGATTTACCATCACAATTTCCACTCCATCCTCTGTGGGGAGGATCCTTGAGTACCCAGTTTGAGTTTCACCCTTTCCCTCAAGCTCTGGTTCATCATTTTGGTGCTTGACATGTCAGCCTCGATGTCTTTTTGCTGATGAGAAATGGAAGAAATTCTCTTCTCTTATTCTGGCATGCTTATTTCAGTGAAAGACCTCACCATCTTCCCAGGCACTCCATCCAGAAACTTCCATCATTAGTGACCCTCTCTCCCTTTGACTCAGCACATCCAATCAGTCACCAGATCCTGAGAATTATATCTCCTTGTTTCAGTCCCTATCTGTCCCTTTCTTTCTTTTTGTAATTTGAAAGAGAGAGAGAGAGAGGGAATGAGCAAGGTAGAGGCACAGAGGGAGAGAATCTCAAGCAGGCTCCACTCCTTGCTCAGCATGGAGCCCAATGCACAGCTCGATCCCACGATCCTGGGATCATGACCTGAGCAGAAATCAAGAGTCCGACCCGCAACTAACCGAACATGCAGGCATCCCCCTCTCTGGCCCTGTCTGAGACTAGTGCAATCATCTCCACTTTATACACTGTTGTTTGAGGAACCATCTGGAAGCTCAGCTGACACCACCTTTCTTCACTGTCCATGGTTTCCCGTCACCTGAAAAATAATTGGAGAACATCAAGTCCTCAGTATCTGACCTGAACTGTTTTGCTAATTTCCTCCAACTCTCCTGTACATGACGATACCAGCATTTCCAAGTTTTCAAGACACGCCTAACTCTTCTCTGCCTCTGTGTTTTGCTCATGCTGCTTCCTCAGCCAAGATGCTACCTTTCTGCTCTTTTTCCTCCTGAAATTTCTGAGCTTGGATAGAAAAGAATGGTACAATATACAAACATTGCCTCTATGTCTACTCAAGTATCCAGAACAGGAATTACTGTCTATCCCCTGAGCCCTCAAAACATCATATTTTCATATGCTCCTTTCACATCCAAAGATGTATCACCATTTTATTTTATTTTGTTTTCTGAAGTTTATGTATTTATTTTGAGAAAGAGAGAGAGAGCACATGAGCAAGGGAGGAGCAGAGGGATCGGGACAGAGACAGCATCCCAAGTAGGTTCCATGCTGACCTGACATGTGGCTCGATCCTACGAACTGTGAGATCATGACCTGAGCCAAAATCAAGAATCAGATGCTTAGCTGACTGAGTCGCCCAGACACACGATGTATCACCATTTTAGACGAATATACTTTGTCCAGCCTAATAGCTGTGAGTCCCTTAAGATTTACACCTGGTAGGGGCACCTGGGTGACTCAGTCAGTTGAGCATCTGACTTCAGCTCAGGTCGTGATCTCACAGTTTGTGAGTTTGAGCCCCACATCAGGCTTGCTCCTGTCAGCACAGAGCCCGCTTCAGACCATCTTTCCCCCTGTCTTTCTGCCCCTCCCCCCTTCTCCCTCCCCCCCAAACATACTCTCCCTCTCTCTCTCTCTCTGTATCTCTCTCAAAAATGAATAAACATAAAAAAAAAGATGGGCATGAGGTAAATGTTGTAGAGGAACCAAACGCCAAATTTTACACCTGTAGCAGAATATTGGTTTTTACCCTGTCTCCTCTTTTCCCTCCATTTTGTTCCTTCCTGAAGGTGGTCTTTGCAAAGATATAGTAGGTGTTAACATAGCAATTCATCAAAGTTATCCTCTGAGAAGCAAAGTTTATCAGCTTAAGGACTGGTTCTAATAGTTCAGCACTGTGGCAGGGGTGGGGTGGGGGAGTGGGGGCAGAGCATGAACATGGAACTCATGAGAAAATGGAAATCAAGAGGTTCTATGGGAAACAAGGACACTTAAGGTGAGGTCTGGTGACTGTGATGTCATGAATATAGTTTCTAACGCTATGCACTGGTGGGTGTTTCCCCCAAGGATGGGGGAAATCACCTACTGATGGGATATTTCCTCTAATTCTCATGAGCTGT
Organism: Panthera uncia; assembly: GCF_023721935.1. Taxonomy (NCBI): domain Eukaryota; kingdom Metazoa; phylum Chordata; class Mammalia; order Carnivora; family Felidae; genus Panthera; species Panthera uncia. The sequence goes on from NW_026057584.1 coordinate 19,999,466, forward strand.
GCATTGGGCAGCCGTTGGAGACTGATTGTCTGCTGGTAAAGCTGGAACTGGGGTTTTTGTTTTCTCTGAACCATTTAGAAATATGTCTACCTAAAAAGTCACAGAAATCCTGTTCAAAGATGTAACGATTTACTTTTCTCACATAGCAAGAAATCCAGAAGTAGGCACACCAAAAGCAGGTGCAGCAAGAAACGCAGAGGTGGGCATACTATGGATCTGAGATCCATCAGGAACACAGGCTCTTTCTCTGTTTCATTCCTCCATTTCCAGCACACAACTTTTGCCTTCCTGGTCACAGGGTGTCTGTCGCATCTCCCAACTCCACATCTGTGTTTTAGGCTTGAAGAAGGCTAAGCGCCAACAGGTTTTACTTGAGGCTTTAACTATTTATTCAGACATTCATTTATACCATGTTGGCTGGATTTGTGTCACGTGGATAAGCCAGGCTGGACGATGACTAAGAAAATCAAGTAGTTAGCTATCTAGCCTCTTTTATAGAGGCCAGCGAGTGAGGAGTTAGTTAGAAATGATTTTTAAGTGAGCCAAACTATTTTGGTTACTATGCCCTCTGACCCTCCTCTACCACACTATTATGGTCTTTGGAAACAGTAACGTGCATCTAGATTACATGTTAAAACTGCATAGTAAAAACTGGATTGTGGGACATGTATGTATGTATGTGTGTATACATGTATGTATATCTTTGCATCCTTTCTGTAACACTAGGTGTTTTGCTTGTGAACCCATTGGTATACACTATGATAATTCTATTTCTATCAACTTTTCTCACACATTAAAAATAAGGACATAACTGGGGCACCTGGGTGGCTCAGTCGGTTGAGCGTCCGACTTCGGCTCAGGTCATGATCTCACGGTTCGTGAGTTCGAGCCCCACATCGGGCTCTGTGCTGGCGGCTCGGAGCCTGGAGCCTGCTTCAGATTCTGTCTCTCTCTCTCTCTCTCTCTCTCTGCCCCTCTCCCCTCATACTCTGTCTCTCAAAAATGAATAAACGTTAAAAAAAATAAGGACATAAGAATTTGGCTTTAATCGATCCAGCTCTGGAGACCCTAAAGGAATTATCCCTGGTCCAGCGAGAGACTGTAGAGGCTGAAGGAACACTGTCAAGGAATATGAAAGCCCTGCTGTGTAGACTAAGCACCATCTCTTTTTTGAACAAATGGAGAAGATATTATTTAGGATTTAATTTCTGTAGTCTTTAATTTAAGAATATTGTCCTTTAAAAAAAAAAGATGTTGTCCTTCAGTTTCTTTGAGTTATGAGGTAAAGGGGGATTTGAATTTTTGACTTTAATTGCTCCCTGGGAGTTTAATACTGGGAGGCAGTTCAAATTCAAGTTTGAGTTACTTTTATTCTGCTGTCATCATATTTTGGATTGTATTGCTGTTAACTTTTGTTGTGTTGTATTGGGCATCTTGGCCAGTAACAACCTGAGATGGGACATAGACAGGGAAATGGATTTCAAGTCCTGGGTATTTAATTAAGATGCCATTCATACCCATTTGAGAATGTTCCAGAACGAAAGTAAAACTTTCCTCCATCATCCAGGGAGTCTACACAATGAGGGGAGGTTGAAACTAGGAGAGACCTCACAAAGCAGGGAATAGAACTTCTCTAAGGGAACTTGAGGGAACAGTCTAACTCCTGGTGGAGCACAAGTTCCATTACAACCAATGGTTTAAAAGAACAAAATCTTGAGAGTGTCGGAGGAAACATGCTCCATTCTTCATGTTTTCAAAAAGGGGAGAACGTTTCTACCTCACTACTCAGAAGGGAAAAGCAGGGGAGCATTCTGCTTTCCTTCTCTACCTTTGTCTTAAGTGATGTGTGATTGGGTTTTAGGATTTAGAAACCTGTGGCCCAGTCCCTTCTGAGTTTTCTTTTTCATGGGATGTTGCCCTTTATTACTGAGCTCATGAAGGCCAGGAGCCAGGCAGGACTAACTACTAGAAGTTGTCCAGAGGACAGATTTCTCTGGACTGTTGGGGCCTAGTGGCTATGAGAGAGTGAGTATGAGGACCCTCACAATCCACTAAGAATACGTCCTAAGGTTTAGATCTGAGAACTGAGAAGTATTGAGAAGGTCAGTTGTGGCCATGGATCCAGGCCATAGTTTCCAAAGTAGTTTTATTAGCCACCAGACTGATGTTTTTCTCTCCCCATAGTCTAAATTCTGTGTCTAAGTTTCAGTTCGTGCCAATGTGAAATGGAAGAGATGACATTAACTATCATCTCTAAATCCCCAACAAATATTAGCAGGAGAAACGTTTGTTGGTTCAGTAGAACATTCTCCCGGAAGGATCTGACCGATCACACTTCCAGGGTGAAGTCTGGGTGAATTCTGTAGGGGATGGATAGAGTTGCACAAAGACGGGCTGGGTCCTTAGGGAAAGGAAGGAGGGACACTCGAGAAAGATGGGATTTCAGGTTGTTCCTGGGGAAAGACTCCGTGTAGACTGACTCAGGAAAAAGCAGAGGAAGGTTTTGTACCGGGTCTGGAGCTACCTGCCATTTGTGAATGTCTCATCATAACATTTCTTTTCTGATGCTGTATTGGACCTTCGTAGCTTTCCAAGTATCATGGGAATTACTAAAGGGATGCATATATGTGAGACATTTAAGAAGTACCTATTGAATACATTAAATGAAGATGAGGCTCTCTATTTCATAGAATTAAATAAGAAATCCGGCACACTAAAGGGATACATGAGGAAAAACAAAAACAAAAATAAAACAAAAAAGACAAAACAAAATCCCGTCTTTCCAATCTAAAGATTATAGATAGGACTCACACGAACACTTAGCAGGAATAAGCAGGTGTGGAAGGAGGAACTACTAGTAGGAAATGATTGGAAAGAAGGAAGAGAGGGAGGAAAGAAAGAAAAGAAAAGATTATGTATGCATGTACAGTATTCAGTGGCTATATTATGCTATCAAGCTGACCTGACTCCTTTATATTAAATGATACTTTCATATTAAAGTCTTTCTTGCAAATTGATTCACTGTCACTTCAAACTAAGCCTGAGGACAATACCCTAGAATGACCCTAGGTGAGACTGCAAATAAAGGAAAATTGAAAGTATTTTCTCTGTGTTAAATGGAAAATTGTTAGGGTCACAGATGGCAGGATGAAGGATGGAAAACAGAAACAAATCTAATCAGGAAATGCGAAAGCTAAGGTTTTAGCAAATTAACTCACCCTGATGACTCATCCCAGATGTATTACGTTTTCACATTTTACAGCCTCTTCATTGAAAATACTAAATACCATCTGTCTCCAGCAGATGAGTTAATGTTGGTCTTCAAACCGTAAAGTTCACATTTCCTAATTCTTTTGTTTGGAAATAAATAACCTTTACGTTGCAGTGGCATGGTCTTGGGAATGTAGTTTCTTTGCCCAGTTGGGAGGAAGAAATACAACAATTACCAAACTGAGATCTCAGGCTGTGAACTGTGCTGTGGGTCAAAGGTTGGCTCTAGGTACAAGCTGCCTCAACTGGATCTGTCCCTGGGATTCTTTTTAAGAGTATGTTCCTTGCCTTTTCAGCCAAATCTCAAGTCTTCATTAAAGTTGAGCCCACATGCAAAGCAGGAAATGGGAAATACTGGCCCAGTCCAATCATGATCCTTGGAAAGTGCTTTCAAAGGGCAAGCAATGGCCCTTCCATTTATCCCTACCCTTTTCCTCAACAATACTGGTTTTTTTTTGTTGTTGTTGTTGTTGTTTAAAAGTGGAAAAGTACTATTTGATTTGCATGAGTATATTTGGCTTTGTACATTTTGGGTGCTTCAAGTAAGAATGGGGAAAGGTATAAAGAGCATTCCCCAAAAATCTTTTTCATACAAGTATAAGAAGGATGAGATGCACGTGGGTGGCTCAGTCAGTTAGGCATCTGACTTTGGTTTCGGCTCAGGTCATGATCTCACAGTTCATGAGTTTGAGTCCCAAGTATAGAATCTGCTTCTGATCCTCTGTCTCCTTCTCTCTGCCCCTCCCCTGTTTTCTCTAAATAAATAAGTAAATAAATAAATAAGCTTAAAAAAAATTAAAAAGCTGCCCTTAAAAAAAAAAAAAAAAGAAGAAGGATGATAAAACACAATTGAAGGGAAAAGAGGCTGGCTGTGCTCTTGGGATTCCAGAAACCCAACTACAGACACAAAGTTACACCATGAATTTAATGGGGGTAATGACTGGATCTCATTCTAAGATTCAATTCTGGTTCCAGGCTAGTCACTAACTTGCCAGTGACCGTATGCAGGTACCCTCCTGCCCTGGGCGCCGGGTTTCCCTTCTTCAAGTCCTGGGGTAGGACTAAGATGGCGGAAGGCAATCTATGATCACACTGAAGCAGAATGCTTGAGTCCGAAGGGAATGAATTTATGTACAGACACATGTTTTTGGGTAAGCTGTGTCAGCAGCCCAAAGACAAATGCTCTGAGATCATTTAGGATTCTTCTTTGTCCTAGGCTCTCTGCACTTGAATTCTGGCATTCCAGGCCTCCCCAGATGGGGCCCCAGCTTACCTTTCCAATTTCTGTTGCCACTTTGTTCCTGTGCATGGACTTTTTCTGCAAATACCTGCTGTGTTCCTTTCCCTACTGTTTATGCGGCTCTCTTTACTATTCTCTACCTCTCTCTAAATCCCACTTCATCCCCTAATCACAAATGCATTTTTCAGTATGTCCTTTCTGACATTCCCCTTGCTTAACCTTGTCTAACAATTTGATAAGCCTTATCTTCCTATAACCAAGGGTTTCTGAACCTCAGCACCATTGACATTTTGGACCAATACTATTTTGTTGTAGGAGACTGTCTTCTTCATTGTAGGATGTCAGTAGCATTCCTGACCCCTACCCACTAGACGTGAGTAGCGCCCTTTCACCCCATCTCCCAATCGTGACAATTGTTTCCAGAGATTGCCAAATATCTTCTGGGCTTGCAAAATCACCTTTGGTTGAGAATCACTGCTGTAACCCTTCAGCCTCCTTGTGGTATTAAAGAGTTCAAAGCCATGCAGAACTGAATTTGAAAGCTGGCTCTGTCACTTCTTACTCTGTGACCTTGGGAAAGTTACTTAACCTCTCTGGACTTCAGTTTTCTTATGTACCATGTGAGGGTAATAGTTTCTGGCTGGCAGAATTATGAGGATTACATGAGTTCTAGGAGTACTTCAGACATGTTTGGGAGTTTTCTGGCAATTTGGGAAGCACCCTCCAGAAGTTGGTTTGCGGTGGGTCTCAGGAGCCTTTTGAGAGAGAATTGCTTCTCAAGGAAGGACTTGGACACTTAGCAACAGCAACAACAAGAAAATATTTATGTAGGGCCCACGGTGCATCCATCAAGGGTCTGAGCACGTTGGGTGCATTCTGTAAATTAAAGTAATCCACAACAAAACTTGATGGATGGAAAGTAAGGAGTGATCCGGGGGGCACCTTGGTGATTCACAGGTAACTGCCATCTGGTACAGTCCCTGTCATCCATGCCTGGGTTGCTGACATCACAGAGACTGTTTCTAAACACTAACACGCAAGTTTAACTAAACACCATGTTATTTGTCACACAAGCGTCACGAATGTTTAGGGACCCATCTCCTACTCCTTTTCCCCACATGAAGAGAAGGGAGTTAATTCTCTTCCTGGCCAAATTTCTCAGTGTATTTTGAATGAAGAGGGCTCCAGAGAGGGACTGGCTGAGGAGCAGTAGCACTTAGGAGGAGCCGTGTCAGTGGCTGAGTTCCTTGGGGGGCCTCTCGTGCACCATGGAGCGGGAAGACCCACTAAAGATGTGGACAGATGGAGGGCAAGCTGGCATTGTGGCCTCCTGAAGGAAAGTGCTAGAACACTTCTAGAACCTTCTAGAACAGAGAAACTGGGGGTTAAGGCCTTGTGAAACGTACCCTGGAGACTCTTAGAATTTTTCAGGGGATGGGCAGAGCAGGCGGTCCGGCATCTGCTAAGGGTGCAAGAACCCTGTGAGATAGCCGCGGATATCATGCCTCTGGCTACCACTTTTTGGGCTCTAGGAAACTTATCTGACTCCTAGTATTGTGAGGTTTCTACCCTTTGCCCTAGAGATAGGTGGTGCTCTCCTGGTGCAGTTTATTTATTTAGTTAGTTTTCTTTCCAAGATTTTATTTAAATTCAAGTTAGTCAACATATAGTACTGGCATCGGGAGTAGAATTTAGTGATTCATCTCTCCCCTACGACACCCAGGGCTCATCCCAACAAACGCCCTCCCCAGTGTCCATCACCCATTTAGCCCCCCACCCCCACCAGCCCCTCCGGCAACCTTCCGTTTGTTCTCTACAGTGAAGACTTTCTTGTGGTTTGGGGCGCCTGGGTGGCTCAGTCGGTTAAGCGATGGTCTTGGGTTCAAGTCATGATCTCCATGGTTCGTGAACTCGAGCTCCACTTCGGGTGAGTTCCAGAGCTGCTTTGGGCTCTGTGCTGACAGTTGGGAGCCCGCGCGGGATTCTCTGTCTCTCACCCTCTCTCTCTCTGCCCCTCGCTCACGCACTCCCCCTCTGAAACAACAACAAGACATTTAGAGAAGTCTCTTCCGGTTTGCCTCCCTCTCCGTTTTTATCTTATTTTACTTTTCCTTCCCTTCCCTGACGTTCATCTCTTTCTGAAATTCCACCTACGAGTGAAATCATACAGTATTTATCTTTCTCTGACTGACTATCCTGGTGCCATTTAAACCACCTGCCATCTTCACTGGCTACAGGGCCAACCTGGCTTGGGACAGTCTTCTTCACCGTCCCCACTGTAGGGAAGTAATTCTAGCAAGTAGACAGCAAAAACCGTATTTACAGAAATTTTCATTAAGCGTTTCCTCCTCAGCAGGGAGGTGAGTGCGGTAGCCTGAGGGCCATCTCACACTGAGCTTTCTTCTGGTGCAAGATGCTGAGATGATGTCAACGATGACAGCTGGAACTCAGGTACACTCCTGTACTTAAGACCCCCTGCGCCCTCTGGTTTCCCATGTTGATGATTGGGTTTGGGCCATGTTAACGCAGACTCAGCCACGGGCAATATTGTATCTTTTACTCAAGTAGACTGCTTCAATTTTATTCAAATGCACATAGTATGACAACAAAGAGTCACACTATTATCATTAACACAAGTCACCAGATACTTCAGGCTCTCCACCTTCCGGGGGAATGGTAGGATTGCACTTCCTGGTGCTCTGCGGATTGGGGTGGCGTCACGTGACTAGTGCTGGCCAATGCGTTGTGAGTATAAGTGATGGGCGTCATTTCCGTGCTAAAGCATTGAGTGGCTTGTATGTAACCATTCCGGGCTCTTTCCCTCTGCCATAGTGACCGGCAGCGCTCCAGATGGCCATTGCTTCAGGGAGCTGGATCCGGTGGGGAGGAGGAGATGGGACAGAACTTACACCCAAGACACTAGGGAGGTGTAGCATGAATAAGAAATAGACGTTTGTTGTGTTAAGCCACTGATATGGGGGGGGGGGGGGGGGGGGGGGGGGGGGTGGGGGGGGGGAGGTGGGCAGGATTGTATCACAGCACAACTTTGCCCATATTGAATGATGCATACCATGTAGCTTAAGGTCTAATACTGCCTGAGCACCTTCTATGTGCCATGTGCTATGTTAAACTTTCAGAGAAAGATACGAAATTATCAATCCCAGAACTTAGAACCTAGCCATCTCTCCCATTCCAATGAAATCCCCAAAACAGCTCCAAATTCTGGAAAAGCATAATTCAAAATCTTTTATTTTTACTCTCCCATTTACTTCCAATTTCCACTGACCACACTGTAGTTGCCTAGATATTAGAGGGTCTGGAAGATCTTCTGTTCTCAGTGTGCATCTACCCTAATGCACCCAGATGCAAGAGAGCATGTGTTTAAAGATGACAGGAGCCCTGGGGCACATCCAGACCGCTGGTGTCGGGAACCTCGCATTATACCTCCATTTGCATAATGATACCTTACTAGGACACAGTGATTTTTATTTACTTCAAGGCACTGTCATATGAATTATCTCACTCAATGGGCTGGTAGTTTTAATCTGACTGGCTTGGTTTTCATTACAAAAGGAAAGGTCACACAGCTCGCTGGTAGTGAAGAGCTAGAATCCTTCCAGATCTTATTTTTTTTTTTTTTTCACTCGACGCCAGCTACCGTAACCCAGGGCAAATGGAAAATGTGGAAAATATGTACAGTTTTCATGCTTTGACACTTACCACGTACCTCTCAACAGATCATCCTGCTTGACTTGCACAAAGTAAATAGTGTCTTTGAGTGGGAAAAAAAAAAAAAAAAGGAAAGGAAAGCAAAGGCCATCATGTCTTATCTTAGTATTTGGAGTTTGTTCATCTTAAAGCTGACCTTTAACCCCCATCTTGCAATCAAATGATAGCCCAATCCGATCTCTTATAAAATTCATGACCAAAGTGTCCATGTTCATGCTTTTGTTATAAAATTGAAGAGCTCACTTCAGATATTTATAATAATAGAATTTTGACTTACTCTGCTTCAGTCATTTGAAAAACCGGCCCATGGATTGCCAAACAATTTCTTCTTCGTTTTTGCATTCTTCCTTTTTTCCTTGCTCTGTCCCTCTGCTCCTGCTCATCTGTTTCCTTCCTGCTTCTCTCCTCCTCTTCACTCCTGTTATCCACATCAAGGTCCCTAAATAGTTTTCTGGGCCACAGCAGGATTTGGGTTCGGAAACGTGAGCTGAGCCAATCTCCCACTTAGCAACAGGGTCCCTTTCACAGAATTCTTGACAGAAGTATTTGGCCACTGTTTCAAGTGTGCAGTGCTCCTTCGTTCCCAAAAGAGCTCATTCTAATGATTGATCGTTTTTGTAATTACATAGTTTTCCAGCTTTTAATATTAGCGAGATCAGAAAAAGCATACAGGCTGTTCGGTGTGAGACTTTCAGCTGCCTGGTAAGTTCACCATGTTATTTTCCAGGAGTCCACGGGCAGAGTGAGGAGCTCATGTGTCTCCCCCTCCTAGGCAATGGCTCTCTGATTTTTGGAAGCCACAAAGGCTCAGTGTCTGACACCACTCTTGAGAGCTTTGGTATGCATTCTGAGTTTCAATAAACTAAAGTGATGTGGGCCCTAAATTGAGTGTGGTGTGCAAGAGAGGGCAAGTCTCAAACCCTGGGAAAAGGACAGTTGGCAGCTGTTCTAGGAGATTCCCTGCTTCCCCCAAAAGAGTGCTTTTGATGACCTATGAACTCCATACACTTCTGCTCACCGGCCTGCCAATATGCCTGGTCTCTCCACATCAGTGCTTCTGCTCATGCTGTTCCCTGTGCCTGTAACTTTCCAAAGCTTCTCCTGAACTACCAACCTGAATTTTTCTGCCTTATATCCAAACGGTGATATTTTTTTAAGCTTATTTTTAGTTATTTTGAGAGAGAGTGCAAGCAGGGGAGGGGCACAGAGAGAGGGTGATAGAAACCCAAGCAGGCTTTGTGCTGTCACGGGGCTCGAACTCACAAATCATGAGATCGTGACCTGAGCCGAAATCAAGAGTTGGATGCTTAAGTAACTGAGCCACCTGGGGGAAGGGGGGGCGGCTGTCGTATAATTGATATTCTTGCCTCCACTCCCTGCCAATCTCTTAGTAATACGAAATTCTTGTCAACATGAGGGCAAGAGCTAGATATGACTTATGTTTTTAAATCCTTACCCAGCACCCAACCCAGTGCCTTGGGCTCAGAACGGGTCTGCAGTACCTGGAAAGACAGTCCCTGTGCAATTTATGGCCTGATTTATTCAAGGTGAGGTCGCCCAGATAGGAATTTCACTCCGAAGAAGTAAGTCCAGCCCATCACTCACTGTGACAAAACCACAGCTCACGAATCAGCCCGGACATGTTGTCCTTCCAGAGCAGAAATGTTTAGGCGGGCAAGCCAAGCTGCCTGGCCGAGCAGGTGCCATGCGGGCTGCTGAGGAGGGGCCGGGAGGAAGTGGTTGCTCGAACTTCCCCGAATCGCTTAGGTCACAGACTTGCCAATGCATTGGCTTAAAAGGCAAACTATCAAACAACCAAAAACTAACATGCCCGGGCCTAAATCCGATCCTTCCCCAGACAGACAGGCACACTTGACTGCAAGCCATGCCCAGCCTGTGCCCCTGGGGTGACCTCAGAGGGCAGGGCCAGGGACAAAATCCTGCCTAGGGAGGAAGAGAGCTGTGTAAACAGTCTCCCTCCATTCGCGAGTGACACCGACGTAATGAAAGGGTGACAGTTACCTTCGTCCCTTGGCTCTGGCGACAGCCAGGGAGGAAAGCAGGGCAGGACGGACAGAAATGAGGGTAGGCACGTTGCTGGTGTGCAGGACGTTCTCGGGCGGGTTGGTGTGGGTGTAGTTGCCAGGACAGTCAAGGCAGCCCTGACCTGACAGTTTCCCTGCTCAGTCCCTGAGAAAATGCCACTGGGCCACGTGCAAAGGTGGAGTGCGCAAGACGCTGTCGACATCCCCGCACAATATCATCGTGTCACTGAAGGAGTTTTTGGTTTCGTTTAAAACATTTTTTTGTTATTATTTTTTTTAATATTTCCTTCTGAGAGAGAGCGTGAGCAGGGGAGGGACAGAGAGAGGGGGACGGAGGATCCGAAGCAGGCTCCGCGGCAACAGCAGCAGGCCTCATGTGGGGCTCCAACTTGTGAACCGCGAGATCATGACCTGAGCCCAAGTCGGCCGCTCAACCTACTGGGTCACCCAGGTGCCCTCATGTTTTTGTTTTTGTTTTTGTTTTTGTTTTTGTTTTTGTTTTTGTTTTTGCTTTTAATGACAGTTGTCTGGTTAAATAATTTCTGGAAAAAGAAAGCTGTGCAAGGACGTGAAGTCTCAGCAGGCCCACCTGACGGTGCGGGGGGCGGGGGAGCTGTGTGCGCGACTCCCGCTCCGCTTCATCATCTCTCATTCTCCCTTGCAGAAAATTCTAAACCCACAAGTAGCACAGTATGATATGTTAGCTTATTGTATAACTGTCCATAATTACACAATTCACATAATAGCTTAATCTTTTCGTAGTTCGAGATAAGCCTTTTTCTCCCTAAACTGTTGCCAATGTCTAGAAGGCTTTCTCTGGTTCTTCAGTGCCCCATCATGGCTGACATAATTCTGGGCACTACCCAGTGGATATTGGGAAACAGGTTCATTAAACAGCTTTATTATCTGACGTTGATAGAATTCTGTAATTTATATTAAACCGTGACGCTAACAAGTCTCCTAAGAGCTGATAGGCAAATTCGGAAGGAGCGTTAGCGTGTAACTCTCTCTGTACACGTACAGGGACAGGCGCGGTGGTGCCGTTACAAAGATGGGCACCAGTGGCTCAGGGCACTGCATTTGTCCAACCCCTGAGGGCATGGCCAGTGGTTAACGTAAGCACAGTATTAATAAGAACTCACGCTTACTGAGCACTTACTACGCGCCAGACGTGTCCTAAGCTTGGTCCTCAGAACAAACCCTGTCATTATCCCTGTGTCAGAGATGAGAAAGTCTGAGGAAAGTTGAGCCTGCTGGCTACCTTGGAATGAGGTCCGTCTTTGAACGCAGGGAGCCTGGATTCTAAACGCAGGCTTTTAATCACTGAGCTGTACAAGAAAAATATGCTCAGTCACATTTATATCATATCTCTTCATCCATTTTTTTTTTGCTTTTTGAAAGAATTAGTTTTTATTTTAAAGTGATACATACTCATTAAAAATAAAAATAAATTGTAGCCCCATCAGCAATGATAATCAGAACAACACTAATGGCTACTCTATTTTTTTAACGTAATTTATTGTCAAATTGGCTAACATACAGTGTGTAAAGTGTGCTCTTGGTTTTGGGGGTACGTTCCCGTGGTTCATCGCTTACATACAGGACCCAGTGCTTATCCCAACAAGTGCCCTCCTCAAGGCCCATCATCCATTTTTCCCCTCTCTCCCGCCACGCCATCAACCCTCAGTTTGTTCTCTGTATTTAAGAGTCTCTTATGGTTTGCCTCCCTCCCTCTAATCATGCCGTTTGCAGCAACGTGGATGGAACTGGAAGGTATTATGCTGAGTGAAATAAGTCAGTCAGAGAAGGACAGATATCATACGTTTTCACTCATATGTGGATCTTGAAAAACTTAACAGAAGACCATGGGGGAAGGGAAGGGGAAAAATAGTCTTCATCTGTTTTAAAATAGATATGGGAAAAATTGTTTTTATTCCATTGCTGTGTGGGGAGGTTTTCTTATATTTTGTTCTCTAAACTGTAACGTTAGGCCAAGCACGGGGCTGTTGTTGGCCCTCAGTTTGGCATATAGAGCTACTGATGGGCAGTTTGGATCCATGCATGCAGAGATCATCCTTGGGAAGGGATATAATGATTCAAGATGAAATGAGGCTAATGTACTGCTCTTGGAAAAACATGACATACACTCATGATGAAAGAGTAGACATGACCATGATTAATGAAATAATAATCACCTTTAGGCTTAAAAGTAAGACCTGATCAGTAAGACCTGATTCTTGGAGTACAAGTGTCTTCATCTGAGAAGAGCTGGAAGGACCCTTGGCCTGAGGTACATGATCAGGAAAACGGTTTCATCTTAGGGTTACAGTTATGTTTGATCAATTTATCTGTCATTTCCAGAGAGCTTCTGAGGCTTTCTTCTTTCCGTCTTTGTACTTTCGATTGGTTTTCATCAGAGGCAAGATGCTGATTCAGTTTCTAGTCTGAATTTATTCAGCTGGGGCAAAGGGTCAGGGGTAGGGTTACATTTACATTTTTATCACTGTCTCCTAAGCCTGAATAATTGATCATGTTCTTTCTAGCCCCCTTTCCCTCTTCATTCTACAGAACCAGAGTGAAGTTCTTGCTTTGGGAATCACATTTATTTGATTAGCGATATGCCTGCCATTTCTCATGGACTTCATACGCCTTCTCTTCTCCATCAGGGTGAAGTTTGGGGAGTTGCTTCTCAGCCTTTTGGCTAAAATAAACGTAGGGCAAAGTTTGAAGGAAAACTTTTTTTTTTCCTACTGATTGATTCATGTTAGATTTGTCAGAAATTTCTTTGTATGGGTTCCCTTTCGAAGTGTGGGGATTCTGCAATGAATTAACTGGTAACTAAATGAAGGATTGTGGAGTACGAATCTGATATGTTCCTTATAAATCATTTTTTTTTAATGAAGAGATCAAAAAATGACAGTAAACTCCAGAAACATAATCTAATAGACTTCTGCATGGGGACTTCTTTCTTGGATAATTTCACTTTTCAAAAGCGGAAATAAAGAGTGCCTGGGCGGCTCCATTCAGGATCCAACTCTTGATTTGGGCTCAGGTTATGATTTCATTGTTCAAGCCCCACATGGGGCTCTGTGCTGACTGTGAGAAGCCTGCTTGGAATTCTCTGACTTCCTTTCTCTCTCTGCCCCTCCCCCACTCTCTCTCTCTCAAAATAAATAAATTGTGGTTTTTTTTTGAATGAAATTACTGTATCCTTTGGTCAATTAAGAAACAGGAATGAGTACACATGGGTACACACACACACACACACACACACACACAGCTCAAGCCAAGACATTTAGTGTATGGCATTAGAAACACGTGAAAGGCTTCCTCAAACTACAACAACAAGAAAATCGCTGTTTAATTTATTATTTTGTGAAAAAATTCACCTTAGGTTCATTAACAAACAATCGCTTTTGAATATTTTAAACGAAGTGTTGAATTACCAAAACCTGGACCTACTTTAGGGTGAAAGTTTATCAGGATTTATGACCCTAAGGGGGTACTAAAATATTCAGCTGAATTTAGCTCCTGTGTTTCCTTCCCCACCTCTCCCCCACCCAGGGAACAACTTCTCCAGAGGCACTGAAGCCTGGAGCGCATGTGATGACAGAGATTCTCACTTCCCACCTCTAACAGGTTTCCAGGTGTGAAATTATAATCCTTTCTGGGGGTGATTAATAAATGACCAACAATGGTACAGTGGTTAGTGTAGCAATCAGCTGGGCTAGGCTACGGTGCCTAGAGGTTTGGTCAAACACCAGTATAGATGTGGATGGATGTGATGAACATTTAAATCAGTAGATTTTGAGTGAAGGAGATGACCCTCCATAATGTGGGTGGGCCTCATCCAATCAGTTGAAGGTCTTAAGAGCAAAGACTGAGTTTTCCCAAAAAAGAAACAGGTCTTCCTGAAGACTGCAGAGTAGAAGCTCTGCCTGAGTTTCCCCACCTGCCATCTGTCTTGAGGAATTCAGGCTCAAGATGGCAACATCAACTTTTTACTGAACTTCCCGCCTGCCAGCCCCCACTTCAGATTTTGTATATGCCGACCACCATAATTATGTGAGCAATTTTTGAAAATCTCTTTCTCTCTTCCACCTTTCCTCCCTCCGTTCTGATGTCTCCCTCTTTCTCTGTCTGTCTTCTATCTTCTATTAGTTCTGTCTCTTTGGGGGACCTTGACCAAGACAAATGGCAATCAGTCCTCCTACTCACTCCCCAGGGAAGGGACATCCCACCCCGGTATAGTCTGCATTCCCTTTAACAAAAAAACGTTAGTGCATTTTCTGTGGTCAGAACCAAGCTGCAATTTTTGGCAGCTGGTTTGTAATGGTAAATTGTCATTTCCTCGACTCCTGACATCCTTGGACTCAATTCACAGGCCACCTCTTCCATGAAACCTCCCCTGAGTACACTCCCCTCCTCCCCACCTCCTGAGGCTGTGATAGGCTCTGCTCTTGTACATTCCCACGACCCCTTCCATGTATATATCTCTTCCGCCATGGTTAGCACTCTGCATTGTAATTTTTTTTAACATGTATTTTTTTCTCTCAGTAATCTGAGCTCTATAAGACTGGGGTTGGATTTCATTTATCTTTGCATCCCTGGTGGATAGAGCATAGCATCTTCATGGTGTGAGTGTGCGTATATGTCGCTAAATAAATGGATGAAAAGACAGCTTTGTATGAATCATTCCACATTATCTCTAGAAGATTCTCTCTATATCCTAGGGTGCCCGGAAAGAGTATAGACATGAAGTCAGACACCTCTCTCCTCTGTTCTAATTCCCTCACCTTCTAATCTTGGGCAAGTCTGCAATGTCTTTGGCATCTTTCTTCATCTGTAAAACAGAAATGATAAGCGACACCTCCTTTGTTGTATTGTCATGAGGACTAGATGAGATTCTAGTAAGGAAGAGGCGTCTTTTCTCCCCTGTATCACCAAGCATTTGCTCCAGCACCCTGGCTCTAAGCTCTCTGGAGGTGTATTTTCGGAATGTACCCATGTCTCTGCTATCCCCCTGACCTCCCTCATCCCCCTTCCCTTGTTAAGAGGAGAGTGCGACCACACTGGGCCCCGACTCAGCTCTTGTTCAGGATAATCTCTCCCTCTCTCGCTCAGTCTCACCAGCTCAGTGCAGGCAGTGTCTAATTTTAGAGGCCGGGGAATTATTTGATATTTGCTCTCTGAGATTCCCCCTCAATTAGTGTTTCTCAGCTAGCAGTGATTTTCTTCCTAGGGGACATTTGCAATGTCTGGAGATATTTTTGATTGCCACAACTGGGGTGGCTGGAAGGATATTGGCATCTAGTGGGTAGAGGCTGAAGACGCTATTCAACAACCAGTGCGTTGAAGGCAAAGGGCATCCCTTGGCAACAAAGAATTATCTGGTCCTCAGTGTCAACAGTACTAGAGTTGGGAAACCCAATTCTAAGTAACAGAGAATGGACACTTCCCTCTTCAATACATAAAGGAAGACCCAAGTCACAACTGTATGTCGGAAGAAGGTTCTCCTGCCTCTCAACGTTAATACATTTCTCCATCCATCTTCCCACTTCCCTTCCAGACTAGACTACTATTTACTTATTCTCACTCTACACTAACGTGATTTTCTTTAAAACGTCTATTAATATAAATACGAGTTTCAGACGGAGGCTGGGCCACAGCAGAGATTTATTAGCGTCAGGAGGTCACGTAGAATAAGAAACGAAGTGACACGCTCTCCACACCTTCCAGCTCTATTAGGGGATGGAGACTTTCAGCGACACAGCATGTCTCCCCCCAGGCTGCCCTGCTGTCAGTCCCTGCTCTGCCACACACAGGCTGTGTGATGTTGCCCCAGTTACCTAACCTCTCTGTGGTTTGGTTTCCTCACTACACGGTGGGAATAGCACCTGCCTCATAGAGTTGTAGAGATAAGTGATAGAAAACAAGGAAGCAGCTGTCCTTCCCCCAGCTCGGCAACTTTCCAGTTATGTGATTCTGGACAAGTAATTTACCCTTTTTAGGTCTGAAGTGCTTCACCTGTAAGATGCAAATGGTAATAGTACCTGTTTCATAGGGATGCTGTAAGCATAACATGGGGTCACCTATGGAGCATGCTCTTGTACGTAGTGAACCGTTGCTAAACTGTGATAGTCCCTCTTCCTCGAACAGCTGCTGCACGGGGGCAGCGAGATGAAGCCTGGTGATTGCTCACTGGGTGAAAGGTATGGATTGGTCCAGGGGGACCCAATGATCATCCATGGAGGTCACTGTCCGGACTTGCTCTCATTCCATCTGGGCCCAACACGGTAAGGAGGAGCCATCCGTAGAAAATGGGGTTGCAGTTAAGTGAGAGTAACTTCAGTAACAGAACTTTCTTTTTAATGTTTTAATGTTTATTTATTTTTGAGAGAGAGAGAGAAATGGAGAGAAAGAGAGAGAGAGAGAGAGAGAGAGAGAGAATGAGTGGGGGAGGGACCGAGAGAGACAGACACAGAATCGGAAGGAGGCTCCAGGCTCCGAGCTGTCAGCACAGAGCCCAACGTGGGGCTCGAACTCACAAGCCATGAGATTATGACTTGAGCCAAAGTCAGATGCTTAACGGACTGAGCCACCCAGGCGCCCCAGTACTTAAACTTCTTTCTTAAAGCTGAGGAGAAGCACAGGCCATCGAGAAAAGAATTGCTTCTCCTGTTCCCATTACCAGCAACACATTTACATTCCCTTATTCCAGTGATGTTCTGCGAGTTCAGTTTGGGAGACTGGCTTGGTAACAGAGTCAACATGGTGGTAATTTGGGGAATAATTTCTCTTTCAATTGGCAATAATTACTTCTAAGCTAAACCCCTGGGGCCATGGTCCTGTCACAGTGGGGCCGAGGTCCGAGTGACGTTTACCATGGACTTGTGGGTAAAATCTGAGCTGCAGCCTACCCTAGGGCAGTGATGTGAATTGTGTCTAATTGGTTGGGGGGAACAGCTGGGGGTCATTAATCTGTCTTTGGGTTTAGGCTTGCCCCAGGGCAATGCTAGGCAAATTAAAGACTAATTCCATAGATAAATGACATCAAGAGAATATCCTCCTTGCCTGGTAACTTTTGTCAATAAGACCTGCTCTGTATCAAGGAAGAAAATGAATGGGATGAGCTCCAGAATTATATTTTTATTAAGGGATTATTATTAGTGCTAACAATTCACAGAGAGTCATGCCTTACGTTATGTTGGGGGTATGTGAAATCTGTGGGGTGGTGGAAATTAATCAGAAAGCATCTAAACCGCTAGAAAGAAAAGGAGGTATTACGAGTAGGTCCCATTTCAGAACCAAATTACACCCTCCATAGCGTGCAAAAGCCCAGTGTGCTTCGTGGGGCCTCTGGAGCAAAATAAACCAAGACACAATAAAGATGACCAGCCAGATTTGAAAAAGATGCAAATGGAATATGAGAATTAAAAAAAAAATAAAGTTTCTAAAATTAAGTGCCCAATGCTGGGAAAATAGCATATTAAGCACCAACTTAGAGATTATTACTGAACTGAGAGAATGTATGGGCAAAGTACCCAGAATACAACACAAGGGAAAGTCTGGAAGGATGAAGAGAGAAGACAGAATGAGGAAGTGGTGAGGGAGTGGAGGAAAAAACAGAAGTCTAATACCAACAGAGTCAAAATTAGTGAACAGGGGGATAGTGGAAGCGAGTGCAATTATATCCGTAATCTCAATGCTCTGACCGGACAAAACCCAACATTTAAAAGGCAGAGACTCTGATTACTGGGGTTAAAGAAGTATCCAGTCATACTCTTTACAGGAAACAGAAGGGGATGGAATGCCTGAAAATGAAAGAATGAAAAATGAAAGAATGGGAAAAGACAGGGAAGAAAAAAATACCAGAAGAAAACTCTGGTAACCATCAAAAGCAAAAGGTATTGTAACCATTTGAGAAATAATCATTTAAAATGTTTGCATTGTTGAATTTGTTGATCTATAGTGTTGTGTGTCTTTTTTAAAACAACTTTATCGAGATGTCTTTAGCATATAAAAAGTGTATAAACTGAAGGTATACAACTGCATAGAGAGAGTTAAAAAATTACCACAATCAAGCTAAATAATGTGCCCATCGTCTCTACACAATTACTACTGTGTGTAGGGGGTGGGGGGGTGTGTTGTGAAAACGTAAGGTCTATTCTGTTAACAAATTTCAAATATACAACACTGTTGCTAACTGTCGTCACTTTGCTGTCCATTTGATCTCCAAAAGATACTGTTAAAATTAAGACCAGTCACAGACTTGGAGATGATTTGCCACACATATAACCTCTTACAAACTGATGGATATTTTCAGCTTGGAGGACACAGTCCATTGGAAGAATAGGAAATATCTTATTTTAATATCTAACTCCATAATATCCATAAGCATAGCTGTATATTTGCAAAATTTATATAAATGACACCATATTTTATTTATTATTTTGCAAATAAAAAGGCCTTATTAATGATAGAAAGGGTTACTTAATTTCATAAGAGTTGTTAAATACTAATTATAAATTTGTAAACAATTAGCTGTGCTCAACATAAAGAAAAGAAATTTGATGTACCTGGAGAAAAGTGCAAATCTCCTGTCTTCACGGGAAATTTCAACACACATTTGTCAATTACTATAAGTCAAGAAATAAAGTAATATTAATAGTGACTATGGTTAGCATATTAATAAACGAATATTGAATCAACAAGCTTGACTTAATAACATATAGAGAAGTCTTATCCAGAAAGGCATAACATAATCCATTTGAAGCACATTTAGAACATTTATGTTTTTGAAAGTTTAATTATTTATTTTATTTAAAAAAATTTTTTTTAACGTTTATTTATTTTTGAAACAGAGACAGAGCATGAACGGGGGAGGGGCAGAGACAGAGGGAGACACAGAACCGGAAGCAGGCTCCAGGCTCTGGGCCATCAGCCCAGAGCCCGACGCGGGGCTCGAACTCACTGACCGTGAGATCATGACCTGAGCTGAAGTTGGATGCTTAACCAACTGAGCCACCCAGGCACCCCTAATTATTTATTTTAAAGGAGAGAGAGACAGTGTGTATGGGAGGGGCAGAGACAGGAAGGGAGAGAGAGAACCCCAAGTAGGCTCCTGCTGTCAGTGAAGAGCCTGACACAGGGCTCGAACCCACAAACCATGAGATAATGACCTGGGGCAAAATTAAGAGTCAGATGCTTAACAGATGGAGTCACCCAGGCACCCCTGAATGTGGAACACTTATAGACTGACCGTATTCTAGGCTATGTGAGTCTCTACAGATGTCCCACACTTAGATAGTTACAGGGAATGTTCTCTGACAAAGCGAAATTAAAATAGCAATCATTAACAAAAAGATGAATTAAAATATAGCCATATATTTGTTAATTTAAAAAGTTCTAAATATGAAATGGGTCAAAAAAAGTAATGAGAACGTTTTAAAAATGTTATTGCTAATGTGTACAATGGAATACTCCTTGGCAACGAGAAAGAATGAAATCCTGCCATTTGCCATGATGTGGATGGAACTGGAGGGTGTTTTGTTAAGTCGGTCATAGAAAGACCGGTATATGTTTTCACTCATATGTGGAACTTGATCAACTTAACAAAAGACCATGGGGGAAGGGAAGGGGAAAAAATAGTTTCCAATAGAGAGGGAGGGAGGCAAACCATAAGAGCCTCTTCAATACGGAGAATAAACTGAGGGTTGACGGAGGGGCGGGGGGAGAGGAGAAAATGGGTGATGGGCATTGAGGAGGGCACTTGTTGGGATGAGCGCTGGGTGTTGTAAGATGAATCACGGGAATCTACCCCCCAAACCAAGAGCACACTGCACACGCTGTGTGTTAGCTAACTTGACAATAAATTATATTAAACAAATATTTACAACTAAATGAGAATATATAACTTTTAAAAGTTCAGTGAAAATAGTACTGAGAAGGAAAGTTATAGCCTCGTCTAATTATATTCGACAATAAGATGAAAAATTACCCTTTAGTAACTGAAAAATAATGAGCTGACAATCCAAATTAAGACATTAGAAAATAAAACAAAATAAATCTCAGGAATTAGAAGTAAGGAAATAATAAGGAGAAGAATATAAATTAACAAGATGGCAAACAAATGAAATGAACAAATGAAATAGACCAACAAAGCGAAACTTGTCTTTCATTAATGTTTTCGGAGAAACAACTTCTGCCAAGATTGACTGAGAAAGAGATAGCACAAATAAAAACACGGGGCATGAAAAAGAAACATAACTGTAAACACAGCAGAGGTATAAAAAAACAAGAAAGTGGCATAAAAATTTTGTGGCAATACATTTGGAAACCTAGATGAAATAACAAATCCCTCCTAAAAAAAAAAAAAAACCTTCAAAACTGACTCAATAAAAAAATAGAAAACCTCCGGGGTTCTATAAAAACTAATGAAATTCAATCTGTAGTTAACAATAATCCTGTGAAGGCAACAATACGCGCAAATTATTTTATAGGCTAGTGTTTTGCAAGACGTAATTTAAAATCATTAACAATGAGTATAGTGTGTGTCCTAAGCAATCATGTTCAACGCTGGTCATGAATAGTCAGAACACCAGGCTACTGTGCTCTTACCTGAACGTCAGCACAAAAGTTCCAAGAAAATGAGCGTTCTAACGTTCCAAAAACTCTTTAGAGATTAGAGAACCTTTTCCTCAAATCACTCTATGAGGTCAATATAATTTTGATTTCAAAATTGGGCGAGGACAGAAAGAAAAAGGAAAAGTACAGGTCTGTCTCACTCACAAACATGCATGTAACATTGTTAAATAAAACATTAGCAAACTAAACTGAATAGTAGGTAAAATTAGGATACATTGTAATGATTTTCAGTGTTTTCTACAAAACAATAGCGGTTTCACACTAGAAATCTATAAATCTCATGAGCTGAAGGTAGAAAGAAAAATTTATGTATATATATCATCTCTATAGATGCCAAAAAATCATTTGATGAAATCCAACACATATTTTATAGATTTGAATATATATTGAAACGTGCATTTTATATATACTTATGTATAGATGTCTATAGATAATTATATGTTATATAAATATCCTTATATAATTTTGTAAGTATATTCTTAAACTAAAATGCATATATGATATATACTTATATAAATGTACATTTAGATATAGATAGTGTATATATATGAATATAAATACATATATTTATATACATATATACTTATATGTGAATAGAGGTATAGATACATATCATTATAGCTCCTTCTTCTATCTAAATTTTAGAATAAAGTTGCCAAGTTTCTAAAGAATCAGTTAGGACTATTTTAATGGGAATTATTCTGAATGTAAAATCACTAAAGATGGAAGTAATTTTAGCTTTATGATACTTAGGCTCTCCATTCATATAGATCTTTTTTTTCTGTTAAAAAACTGAAAATATAATGGAAAATATTTTTATTTTCCCTATCCTTGAGATAGAGATCACAGAAAGGCTAACCACAAAGAAAAGATTGTATATCTAACTACAATAAAAATTAAAATTTCTCAGGGTGCCTGGGTAGCTCAATTGGTTGAGTGTCTTGATTTTGGCTCAGCTCACAATCTCACAATTCATGACATTGAGCCCTGTGTGGTCAGGCTCCACACGCATAGCAGAGCCTGCTTGGGATTCTCTCCCTCTCTCGTCGCCCCTCCCTTGCTCTCTCTGTCTCTTCCAAGGACGTGTGCATGCTCTCATGTGCTCTCTCTCTCTCTCTCAAAATAAATGAATAAAGATTAAAAAAATTAAAATTTCACTGTATTAAAAGATATTATAAAGAAAGCGAAAAACAAGTCATATATTATGAGAAGATATTTTATTGGCCCAAGAATTAACAATGCCCTTACATATATGGGCAGCTCCAGCAGATTAGCAAGAAAACTATAAACAATAGAAAAACAAGCCAATCATTTAAATCAGCATTTCACAGAAGAAAATGTAAGTTGCAAATAAAAATATAAAAATATAAAATGTTTGGTCTTATTCATAAACAAGAAAATAATGAAGATCAAAATTAAATACCCTTTAAAGCTTCTCAACGGGCAATATCAAGAAATTTGCAATGCCAAGTTTTGGTAAGGAAGCAGGTCAAAGGTAACTCATAGGTTGAGTCTATGTTAATGCAACTACCCGTGGAAAACAATTTGTCATTCCCTGTAAAATTGGATATTTACATTCCTTCAGACACAGTAATTTTACATTTAGGTGTATATTCCAGAAAAATCCTTGCATATGTGTGTCAGGAGACATGTAATAATATTCACAGCACCATCGTTCATGATGGTAAAAATGGTAAAGAACTTAAGTGTACATTGATCAAAATGGATATTTATTTGTGGCATCTTTGCACAATAGAAGAGCTTGAGTGGAACTGATCGATCTATAGCTACATGAAGAAACAAACACCAATTTCAAAACCGTAAGTTGTGTGGGAAAAGTCAGGTGTGGAAAATTTTGTGTTGTGTGTCTTGCCATTTGTATAAAGTTTCAAATTTAGCAAAAGTACACAACTTTTTAGGGGGAGGGAGCATCGCAATTAAATACAAAAAAGGTAAAAAAACGATCACAGCCGAATTTACGAGAATGAGTAAGGTAAGTGAAACAGAATAGAGAGACAGAATGGAGTGGGTAATGAATGGCCTAGCTCTGAAATTGGAATATAGGTGCATGAGTTCATCTTGTAATCGTGGGTCAACACTTGACAAATATTCTTTGGAATGCATCAGACAGACATATGTAGACAGAGTTATGTATACATAGTATAAACTATGCTCCTGACGGCTGGAATTGTGAGAAGTTCTAACTTCTAAATGAGAGAACTGCTCTCCTTTGATGACATTAAACACATTAGGTTTTAATATAATTAAATTTTCCAAATATTTAGAATGAGAGTGGGCGCCAGTCATTTGAGACAAATTATTGAAATGAGGTCTCCTTGAGCTTTCAAAGTGGATGGGTGGTGGAGGACGCACCCTAAGGTGACCCCCATGATCCACCCTATGTGAACAATCCCCTTGAGGGTGGTCAGGGCCAATGACTTGCTTCTAACCAAGAGCATAGCAAAGATGATGGGCTATCAGTCCCGTGATTAGGTTACATTATAAAGTAAAGATGTTGGAATGTCGCTCCCTCCATTATGTTTTGTTATATAAGACTTTGCCTTAGAAGATGATAGAACAAAATTCTCCTGTCCTTGAGGAAGCAGCCAACAGTGCCATAAACTGCCCATGGAGAGTGCCATGTCACAGGAAACTGTGGGCGGTGTCTAGGATCCGGGGGCCGGAGCCAGTAAGGAGCTGGTGCCCTCATCCATACAAAGAGAATGAAGTCTTCCAACAACCGACTTGAGCGTGAAGCGGATTCTTCTCTCCAGCCCAGTTTTTGGGTGAGAAAGCAATTGGGCGGATACCTGACACACAGCCTGGAGAAAGCCTGAGCCAGGGACCCAAATACGCTGGGCTGGAACCCGGGACTCCAGAAACTGTGAAGTAATAATACATGTGTGATGTTTTAAACTGCTAGATTAGTGGGAATTTGTTATGCAACAACAGAAAGCTCATACATCAATGTATCCAATTGTCTTTGTATTCCTGTCACACAACAGAGTGCTTAACTCCTAGAGAGCAGAATGTCAGTTTTATTTTATTTTATTTTATTTTATTTTATTTATTTATTTTATTTCATATATTTTTATTTTCATTTATTTTATTTCATTTCATTTATTTTATTTCATATGTTTTTATTTTATTATATTTTATTTCATTTCACTTATTTTATTTTATATATTTTTATTTTATTTTATTTTATTTTTATTTTATTTCATTTCATTTATTTTATTTTCTATATTATTTTATTATATTTTATTTTATTTCATTTATTTTATTTTCTATATTTTAATTTTATTATATTTTATTATATTTTATTTTTATTTATTTTATTTCATTTTATTTATTTTATTACTTCCGTGTGTGTGTGGAAAGATACATGGATGGAAGAAGTAAAACAAACCCCACCTTTCCAAACCCATCTACCAGGATGCTGAGCAAATTCTCCTGGCAACAGGGGAAGGCTCCTGTCTTGGGAGGTGGGTGGCGATGAAGCCAAATCCACGAGTTGGTAGGCAGGGATAAGGGAGGGTCTGGCCCCAGACTGTTTTCTCAAGCTCCTAACACCTGGAGAAACATTTTGAACGGCAAGGACAGCTCTACCAAGAAGCTGCTGAATTTAATAAGCCTCAGGGCCTCTCCCTAACACCAGCTTCTTCCAAAGTCCTGGGAGAGTACCAAGCAATTTTGTATTTGTAATTTTGTAATCATTTCATTTAGCAGGACCTCACAGACTACATAAACTGAAGGTGACGCAAAACCTGGATCCACCCCCCGCATAAAACTGTAGGGAACAGGTAGCCTAAGGGTTCACCTTTGCACGTGCAGAATATCAAATAGGGTGTTTGCAAACAGAGGTGTTGAGTAAGTAGTTGACCGGAATTGCTAAATTCCCAGAGCAAAAATTTCCTTCATTCATCATCCATTCATCCATCCATTCATCCATTCATTCATTCTTCAAACTAGAGTTATTGATTGTATATAGTTGTTTATAAATTGTTACAGTGTATAGTTGTTACTCTTTGTATGCTTTGTCTGTGTGGTTAAGCCCTCTACATCCACTGTGAAATGCTCCTGGTTTCTTGTCTCACCTCTGCCTCTAGGTTTCCTTGAGCTTGGCAATTTCTTTAGTGATCCCCTCCGGAGGCAGGGACTTAGACCAAATCATCCAGTGAGGTCTTGTCCAGGCTCAGGATCATATCATGACCACTCTATCCAATACGTCCCAGTGAATAAAACAGTGTATCTTTTTTTGGCTCCTATTGGTGTACCATTTGAGGACTTCACACATGATCAAGTGAAAGCCAGGGTAGATATCTGAGTCATGAAAACCAGAAAATGTAGGAGGTCCCTCTTTTTCTCAGTGGGTTTCTTCCTTTCCTTTCTGTGATTTACTGGTCATCAGATCTCTACTACTTTGCCAGGGCCTGGGGTCCTATTGTGTGGATGTTCTGGAATTCTCTATAACTGCCTCTCCTCTGAGAAGTGATCTACAAGTAAAGCCATGGTTCTCCAATACTTTAATGAGAGTATTTGAATAATGTTCTTCCACAAAAAAAACAAAAAACAAAAAAACAAGCAAACAAAAATAACCAAAACATCCAGCGGTCATCTCCTCCACCCTCTCCTTCAATCTGTCATGACCGGGAGAAAGACTTTCATAGAATCTCTGGAATGTTCTATCCTCCTTTGTTCACCACATCCTTCCTGCTCTCTTATGTCTAGAAGTGTCATTAAAACTTCGTGTCGGGGCAGCGAGTCTATGTAAGTGCCCCATTTTCTTCAACATCTCCCAGAGATTCTGACCCCCTCCACTCCCACCCCTACTTCACCACTCCTTTGAGCTTCCCGACTTCCACACAGACTACGTAAGGCCTTGAAGGCTTAACTCTTACTGCCAGACTCCAGGCAAACCCGGGCTCTGTCTTTGTTGAAACCGCTCAGGGCCCTGGATTCTTCTGCGCACGTCCCTAGGCACCTGCCTATTAGTTCCCAGGGCCTCAGGTCGTACCTTTCTCTCCCACCGACTCTTGCTACCATTCACATTTCTGCAACATGCATTGATTGTGCAATTGACATATGGGGGGCGGGGAGTGATGTCAGTATAACATGGAACAACGGGGTGAAGGAGAAAAGTCCCCAGTGTGGCTCCTTCATACCCTCGAGGGACTTTTCAGCTGTATTTTAAGAAAATTAGAGCTTTCTTGTTACGCTCAGGGCTTCCTCCCCAGGACCCCACCTTATGGCAAGTCGCAGGAGCTCTTTGGCCACCTGAAGAGCAACACCAGCGGCTCGGAGCTCCACGGCGGTTAGCCCTGCCCTGCACCCATCAGGCCTGCTTTAAATAAAGCAGGCTGCCCACAGATCCACTGGGCAGTCATTGCACATTTTTAGCATCCAGTGACACCGAAGTTCCAATTATTTTTGTTCGTGCTTTGGTCACTAGGCACGTTGGGGGGAGGGGGTCCTATCCCACTTCTCCATGGCTCCACTGTTTGTAGTGCACAAGGGTTTTGAGACGCCTGTCTCCCGTAGGGCAGAAATGCACCTCCACCGTGCAGCCCCACCTCTCCAGCGGTGCTGGACGCCCCTAGCATCCTGGAGACCCCGGGGTGCCCCATCAGCCTTTAGTTTGCCCGTATCCCAATCACGGTGGTATCTCACGTTCCACACCTGGACCTTCACACTGGCCACGCTTGTTCCCATCCTCTGAGCCCAGCGAGCAGAGAACTTCTTTCTCCTAATTGCATCAGCTTCTCACCTGTCGCAGGCTTTCCAGGAATCACACCGTGCCCGAGTGTCTGGGGATCGATGCTGTGTTTGCTTTGCAGGGGGAGGCCGAAAAGCCCAGTGAGACTATATAGTTTAACACTGCCAATTTCCCCCCAGATCTGTTAATGCACCCTGGAGCTGAAAGTCATAGGCCACAACTGCTGCACGTTGAACGGATAAACAAACCATAAATAACTCCGTGGGCACGTCGTAAACGTGGGGCTGACCTGCCTTTCCTAGCCCATCTGTCTCTGAAGGCTAAAGGGGTAATGCGAGCGAAGGGGCCTCCTTCCCAGAGGCTTCAAGCAACGTGAAGGGATCCAAACTTAAACCAGAAGTTTCCCTCGTGGGAGGGGAGCAGCTGGGCTACACCTTTGCAAAAGCCAGACTGAGAGGAAGGAGGCTGCCGGAACTGAGGGAGAGAGAAAGTCTAGAGTAGGGGAGGAAGTGAAAGACCCGAGACCTGATTCTAAGAGGGATGGACGGTCTTTCTTCGGAAAATACTTAAAAATAAATCCTTTTGCCGATGCATATACATGAACACGCACACACACACACACACACACACACACATATGCACTTCTGCATGACTGGAAGACGGTTTTATCCTCATCTATAAAAAGAAAATTGTTACCAGGGCTACAATTAGGCAGAAAGCAGGTCGAAACTAGCCTGCATTTTATGCTCTCTTCAGTTCACGAAGGCTTGTAAATATTTGTGCACGAAATACCTTTAGAAAATGTGTGCATTCTACGACTTGCTGTAGTCTCCACCACTCCCTAATATCACCCCAGACACTTCTCACTGTGTCTGCTACCTCTCTGGCCTCTTGAACAGGGTTTCTCAACTTTGACGCTAACAATTCTTTGCAGCGGGGGCTGCCCTGTCCATCATGATGTGCCTAGCAGCACCCCTGACCTCTGGGGATGCCCTCTAGAAGCCAGGAACACCCTCCCACTCCGCACCAGCCTGTTGTGACAACCAAACGTTTCCACTTGTTTCTTAGAGAACAGAATTTCCCCCAGTTGAGAACACTGCTCTGGAAATACATAAATTTACCACCCACAGGCTAGAGGTTTTCTGAGGAGGAGAGAGGCAAAATGACGTATTTGAAGTTCTGTGGCTACTTAGTGCCTATCCCGGGGCGGGGGGGACCCTTGGAGTTCACGCTCCTATCACAGTGCGCTCTCTCCCACGGTGTGGACAGCGAATCTCCAAATCCCTTATTTTCCTATTAAATAAGAGTCCCCTGAATCTGAAAAACAGCATTTACTGGAGGCAGGTGACTTGGCATTTTCAAAATATAGTTTGGGGTAAAATGGCCAGTTCTATAACGTTGAAGTAGTTACCACATCTCTGAACCAAGGTTCTTCACCTGTTGGAGGGAGCCATAAGTGGTCCCTGGCATGAAGCCATTGTGTACTAGCACGGCCAGAGCGGTGGCTGAGGTGGGCATTTTCCGATTGGTTGGTGGTTGTGACATATCTGTCGCTAATTATTTCCAACACCATCCTATCCTATCAGGTTACGGTGAGGATTCAGTAAGAAGATACAAATAGCGACAGACACATTTTAAACTCATGACACTGTTCGCTATTATTTTTATTGCCCAAAGTCACAATCAGGTAGAAGGGGGAAGCCGTCTACCTCTTTGACCTTATGTCCTACCCTGCTCCTCTCCTTAGCCTGCCCCAGCCACAGTGGAGCAGTCCTGTCGTTCCTCGACCTTGGGCTCATTCATGCATCGGGGCCTTTGTACTTCCTGTGCTCTCCTCCTGTTGGTCAAGATCGTTCAACTGCAAACAGGCCTCAGGGATGTGACCTGCTTTAGTCCTTTTATTCCAATGTCAACAACTCACTATTTCTGAGGATTACCCACTTTTTCAGGACCGTCTATAAACTAGCACACAGCCTTCCCTCCTTTTTATTTCTAAAAAAAAAAAAAAGCAGGGGTGCCTGGGTGGCTCAGTCGGTTAAGCCTCCAACTTCGGCTCAGGTCATGATCTCGCGGTCGGTGAGTTTGAACCCCGTGTCGGGCTCTGTGCTGACAGCTCAGAGCCTGGAGCCTGCTTCCGATTCTGTGTCTCCCTCTCTCTCTGCCCCTCCCCCGTTCATGCTCTGTCTCTCTCTGTCTCAAAAATAAATAAACATTAAAAAAAAATTTAAGTAAAAAAAAGCCAAAAACAAACAAAAATAAAACAAAAAAAAAAAAAAAAAGAACCCACTCTGTTCATCGTAAGGATTTTAAATCTAAACATTATGTGTAAGTCGATAGGAATAATGTAAGCAATAAACACAGGGAATCTTATGGATGTCTGTGGATCCTGACTCATTTTCTTAAGGGGTGCATTCAAGGCCCTTCGTCTTTGAAATCAGTCTTGTTGGCTTTCTCTCCAAGGTGCCAAACAGAGGAGCTTTAACTTTAGGTTAGCAGGTGGCTGTTTTGGTAGGATTCTCAGCCTTCCCAGAGCTCACATTCCGATCAACTCTCCATATACATACACACTCCTGGAGCTGTGGTCTGACTTTTCTTAGGGAGGCAGAGGCTACCCCTTTTTCCAGCCCCAGGAACCCTCCCCCTGCAGTGTGGGCTGCTGTTGAATGGCTCGACAGACACCTCTATCAGTCTCAGTTCTCACCCAAAAGTGCACTTCGTCTTTCCAGATTATCTCCATTGGCTCCACCGCCTGGGCAGGTAACTCAAATTTCTGGAACAGAATTTTGACCAGAGACCTGAAGAATATGTGTGGAAAGATAGCACTCTGTGGAGCATCCAGGCTCCGTGCATGGAGGAAACATTACCCATCCAGGGACCTAAAAAGCAGGACAGTCCGGATGTTTGCATAGAAATTCAACATCAGAGCAAATCTCTTTATAGTCACTCAGTCTGCCACCTACAAGAATGGCCACTCTTCCCTTGATGGGACATTTTAGAGCCAACTCTGGTTACTTCGCCCCTGCAGTCCAAGCTATTCAGAGTTTAGCAAGGACACACAAGATTCATGGCTTTCAGACTACCAGGAATATAAATGCTAATGGGGCACATGAGTTCGCAGTGGTCAGTGCAGTGTCATTATATTATTTTAACACCAATGAATGTTGATATTACTGTGGTCTGGTCTTTTTTAAAGAGAGAATGAGAGGGGCGCCTGGGTGGCTCGGTCGGTTGGGCGTCCGACTTCAGCTCAGGTCACGATCTCACGGTCTGTGAGTTCGAGCCCCGCATCCGGCTCTGTGCTGACAGCTCAGAGCCTGGAGCCTGTTTCGGATTCTGTGTCTCCCTCTCTCTCTGCCCCTCCCCTGTTCACGCTCTGTCTCTCTCTGTCTCAAAAATAAATAAACGTTAAAAAAATTAAAAAAATAAATAAATAAATAAAGAGAGAATGAGAGGGGGCCCGGAGAAAATATTGAAGGTCTTCATTTTTTTTTTTTTTTTGCTCAGACTGTAAAAGGGACACAGACCTGCTTTCGCTCCTGCCTGCTCAGACACAACTTCCAGCACCCCATGTATTTTTGGGGTGCTTCCTGGAATTTGCTCATGTGTTCACCAATCTTTCTGTCAACTGCAAGTCACTATGTACTTTGTTTCTGTATATTTTCTCTCTCCTGCTTTGGTCCCCTGATCATTGTCTCCAATTTCCAAAACCACTTAGAGGACTTTTAATGATGCCAATATTTATACCAAGTGGATCATCACCCCAAGTTGTCTGTCAGGCATAGTCCTATGGACCAGGCCAACGTAGGACAGTGACACAGTTCTCAGATCTCTGTCACATGTTTTTCAAATGAAATATAGTGGGTTTTTTTCGCTAAAACTTTCAATAAACACTCTTTTTTATTCCTTTTCATCTTCCAAAAAAGCATTTTCAGTGAATGATCCCCATTCCTTTCTATAATTATAGTCAGGAGCCTGAAAATCTTGATTTTCCCCTTTCTATGGTCCCCTATTGTGGTTAGAATGAAGATTTTCAGAAATCTGAAGGCTGCAGGGATCTTTGTGATAAAGACACTGGAGGCACACTGGAAGGACTTGTGAAATATGACCTCATAGTATTAATAATTATTATATAAAGTGTCCTCAGTAAAGCATTTCTAAAGCATGTGATATGTCCGGTTCAAACTAGGGCTGAGCACATTTAAACATTTATTTTCATTCATTTGTGTATTAATTTACTTACTGTTCACTTTGTTCTCAAACTGGTTTATGACGAGAGATCTAATTTGGATTTGGTTCATGAGATAAAGGCGTTAAAGTTTATTTAACCCACAAATTCAATATGATCCAAAAGTAATAACCTGTTGGTCTACCCTGGGTAGACTCTGTCTGGAGGGAAGGATTTATCCCTGTATATAGCACCTTTGGAGGGCGAACAGAGATGGAAAAGAGACCAGAGTATATAGGATCAGGTAGGGTTTATATCTTCCACATATGAGGAATTCTCCAAGGGCTCAGAGATATGATATTAGGTCTTAAAAAGACCATTCTTCAATGGGTCTGTGTCTGAGAAATGCCTTCAACTATCAAGAAGTTTTAAATCAGCAGGTGGCCCTGCTTTCTAATGCTAAACCAGGGTGAATACCCCAAAGCTACAGTGATGCAGGGGTGCCTGGGTGGCTCAGTCGGTTGAGTGTCTGACTTTGGCTCAGGTCATGATCTCACGGTTCGTGGGTTCAAGCCCTGCGTCGGGAACTGTGCTGACAGCTCAGAGCCTGGAGCCTGCTTCGGATTCTGTGTCTTCTTCTCTCTCTGCTCCTCCCCTGCTTGCTCTCTGTCTCCCTCTCTCTCAAAAATAATAAAACATTTAAAAAAATAAGCTACAGTGATTCTCGTGCAGTAAAAGGAACAATTTCTCAGCAAAGATTTCTAACAGAGAGCACCCTGTCATGTGAGGCTGCATGTTTCCCTTCGCCAGTGAGGCTCAGGTAGAGGCTCAGTGGCCACCTGCAGTGATGTCATATGGAGAGCTTGTCCTCTCTGGTCCTCCAGGACATGGGTCAGAGAGAAGGTGTGGCCTCGATGCTGAGCCAACCCAGCGGCACCTGCTACTGGGATAGTAGTCCTAATAAGTTCTGTGTCAAGAAAAGGGATTCAGACGGTAAACCCAGGGGTGATGTAGAAGGACAGACAGCCAGGTGTGCCGTGACTAGGTCACCAAACAGGAAGGGCAGAACAATCAGGAAGTAAGATGAATATAGTAGGGGTGGGTGGAGACAAGTGGGATCTGATTTCATGAACTCACTCCATTGGTAGTGGCATTTTACCAACACGGAAGTTGATTTATTTCATTGACCCAGGTGGTATTTTTTAAATTAGACATTCACGCCTGACAAATTTCTGCTTTAGAGGGAGGTCAGATTTCTAAATAATATTCTAGGAGCCAATAAGTCAATATGCTCTTTTGCTTGGCTTTTGTATTTCTACCAACAGAGTCACTACGAATAAGCCTATGACTTCATCCATACCCTCCAGCTTCTTGTATCTTCTCAAAAACTGAGTATTAGGTTAGGAGCTGAATACCTTACCTTAACTATCCTGGTCTTCAGATTCCTTATCTGTAAAAAAAAGAAGGACCTGTAAGAAAAGAGAAGCTGTAATTCAAATTCTAAATACCAGGAAGTGACAGTCATTTGTTAATTCTCTTTTATCATTTGCATATATTTTTCCTTACCCCAGGCATCATATTCCACAACACATATTAGCTAATACATTTTTTTTTCTTGGCCTCCAAGTACATTCCTCTGGTTCCCAATTGATGTTACAATCTGGTGAACCATTTAAAACATGACTGAATTACTTCTCTAAAAATACTGGCTCTGAACGTCATGGGACTCTGGAATGTGGAGATCAGACAGAGCCCAAACAAGATGGTAGGAAATGGAAGAAAGTCACAAGTACCTACACATGGGAATATGCCTTCAGGGCCTGATTTTAAAGAGTTTTGTAGAATGAGAGCAACGCTTAACTCCATTATTGTGGGTTCTCCCAAAAGCAGAGTCTGAGACAAGGCAGATGTGTGAGTGGTTTATTCAGGAATGTGATCCTAGAATGCTCGTGTGAGTAACAGGAAAAGCGACTTGGGAAGGAGGAAGAGTCCATCCAGAGTGCATCATTGGGTTGGTAACCACTAGGAGTGACTAGTTACTTGACCCGTAGGACTGTCTGAGAGGCTTTCTAAAACGCCTTTTAGAACTACTTCCCCAGTGGGGGTGGGGGACGGGGGTGGTGGAAGGACATCTATCCATTAGTTCTCATTTCCCATTTTCAAGGGTTACTCCCCAAGTGTTAGCCCTCCAGCTCCTTAGAGCTGTTCATGGAAGTGTTGAGAGATTACCACAGGCCTCCCAAGCTGTGACATTAGTGAAGCTTTGGGTTCACAACACAAGGGTTGCGCAATGTATATGTAAAACCCACATCTCTCTAAATTTCACCCTTCAGGGCATGCAAATGCAATGACCCTAAATTCACTGCCTCTCACTGCTATCCCAAAACTGTACTTCCCAGCTGCTAATTTCACATGTACTCTGGAACAAGTCTGATCAGGTCCCGAGGGGATCCACTGAGCATTCCTACTGCTTCTCCGGAGACCGTTGGTCCCTTTGGGTGCTGCTACCTCTACTGGGCATCACTTTTACTTCTGCAAAGAATCGCCAGATCTGCCCCTAGATGCCATGCTGCACTTAAAATCCTTTCTCCCCTGCAACTAACCTCAGGGCTTGATTCTTTGGCTGGACTTCTTATTCCCAACTCATTCACTTTGATGAGTCCTTTCCCAAGAGACCTCTCAGTCCCTCAAGAAAATAGATTTTATAAGTGGGTCTCTAGGTAGCCCATTGGTCTCTAGATTAAAGTTGGGTGTAAACTTTACCTGAATACTAACTTGAACACTTACTGTAGACATAGAACCAATGTCATTTATGAGACCTATTCTGAGTAGTTCAAAACAGTTGAAGCTAGGAGTGGAGGATAAAGAGAGATGATGGGTGGGGGAGGAAAGGAGGGAGGGAAGGAGGAAGGGACATGGAGAGACAGAGTTGATGCTCAGCTAGAAAGCAAAAGAAGTGAGCATTCTAAGCCTCCTGTATTTTCCATGTGCTACTATGACAATGTCATGTCACTTGATGCATGAAAAGTGATTAATGGTCTTAGAACAAATGCTTTTCTTGTATAGATTCTGCAAGTTATCTCCTCCATGCCTGTAGGTCGTGTTCTCAAGTTTCTAAGATTTTCCAGAGAAGGTATTTCTGTAACTTGCATTACCCATCAAATGCTATTAAATTGTGCTCACTATCTACAGTTGCTTGCCAATGATTACTCTAAAACTTACATCATATACCAAGTTCATTTCCAAATCCATCTCCAATGGAGACGGAGAAAGACTGCTATATTCTATGTGCCCTATGGAGTTTATGAATATACTCTGACCGATTAAACTAGGTGGTTACCCTTCCCTGCATCTCAATGTCTCATATTTTTTTGACAGCCAGGGATCAGTTGCTACTCAGTCATCATAGTTCAGCTAATCCCGGTTCCAACAGAAAATACCAGGAAAAACCATCGATTAATCTTTTAACCTGCAGAGACTTTTCCTCTGGGCGCCCCCTGTTCTCAGTCAGAACGTCCTAAGGGCAAGTGGGGCTGGGTCCCTTTTCAAAGTCCTCTAAATCCTGGTGAGGATTGAGTTAGCTTATCTTCTTATAGTCCTTGTTGGAGGATGTAAGTGAGATAGAGAAAAGGGCAGAGGCAGAGAGCCGTGAAGAGTCATCTTCAGGGTCAGGGAAAAAAACTGTCAGGAAAGAGTGACAAGATACAGAACATTGGAGGGTAAGATAAGTTTTCTACATAAACTCTTTTCCTGTTTCTTTGTAAAGGCACTGATTTCAGCTCAGCCATTTTTGTCTTTTCGTCATGGTTTCTGAGCTTATAGACATTGACACACAGAAATGGACCCATTACCCTCGTTTTATATATGAGAAAATGAAACCAAGGATCTCGATGTTAACCATTTTTTCCAGCATCATGCAACTATTAGGTGGGAGGGTCAGGATTGAAACCTAGGATTTAAACCAGGTTTTAAACAGTTTTAAATCTGGCTTCACACAGGTCTGTCTGACCCCAAAGGCCCAGCTCTTAGCTACAAACTAAACTGACCTGGCATATATACTTTTCCTTGTTTGCTTTGAATTGTAGCAGATAGCACTCTGGTTTTTTTAAGGCACATAGGTAAAGAGCCGGCAGATTCTTTTTGTTTTCTGAGAAGAAAAGACAACAAAATAAATCATTAGAGCATGGAGGAAGAGGTCTACAGATTCAGATAAACCGCTATTGAAACAGAGCAAATGAACAACGATATAAAGCACTGTAAGCATTGTGGGAATAAAGGATTTAATTAAGAATTAGTCCACTGCTTGAGATTTATGGAAAGGACTGGGCTCCTCATCGGTTCTCATTTGCCAGAAGGATCCTTGATTTATGTCCTATGGGGTTGTGAATCCTTCCTTGGCACTTCTGTTCATATTGGGGACCATCACCTGATTTTTGCTTAACTAGCTATTGGTAGAAATGTCACCAGAGACCGGCTAAGGTCACCTAGCCAGACCACCACATGCTTCCTCTCTGGGTGCCCATGGCACTCCTTAGATGTTCCATTTGTATTTGCTTCTCAAACAGCTAGTTCAGCATGCATCCCCTGCCGGTTTGGGCATAAAAACTGGGAAAATGCAGTAACCTGCTTTCCTTCACCATACAAAGGAGGCCTGGGATCATTGCCTGCTTTCACTGAAGCATTCAGTCTTTATGAGGATGAATAGAATTGTTACTTCAAGTAACATTCAATCATTCAATATTGGGAGATTTGAGTGGGAGAGGAGGGGAATTAAAGAGTTAAAGAGTATGGTTAAAATTAACAATTAAAATGCTAAAAAATGATGGTTTTCAGCAAATAATGTAGAAGTGAGTGGATGAATGAAGGAATGCGGTCAGATGTTGAAGGAGCCCTCTGACGTGGTGGCCCCAGGAGAGCATAAGCTCCACTACTAGACGAGAATTTGTCCATTGCTGTTCTCACAGCCAGCGCGCTGTTTCATGGAGACGCTCAGTGGCAAGGCTTATTCAGGGAAGGAGTCAACTGAGTGAGGCTTGGATCTTAGGAACTAAGCAAAATTAAAAGTAAGTAGAGAGAGTGGACTTGCCTCTGAGTACGTTGACGTCCAAGTGCTCTTGGCAAAATGATTCAGCCCCATCAGATTAATGTAGGAAAACGTTGGCATGTGGAAACAGTAGAGCCTCACATCCCGATTACCAGGGCTTTTTCTCTTCTCTGAGCCTCGGTTTCCCCCATCAGTCAATAAGATTGGATTAGATAAGACTTCTTTGAGCCATGCGATTAGACAGAGTTAGGAAAACACAGAAAAAGTTAGCATCCATGTGGGAAGGTGGGAAGGAGGTAGAATGTATCCAGAGATGGGAAGGAAGATGTGGCACCTTTGAAGGGCCCCCATCTTTTGTCTCCATCTTGCCCCACCTTCTTCCCCTCCTCTCCACTCTCAAGGGCATGGGCTCTTTCCCTGGCCTCTACTCTGCCTGGTTGGCATCACGGTTGGCAGGCACCCGTTGGAACAGAACAGAAGAGGCATCTCTGAGCAGAGCGGATGAGGACAGAGGGCACAGACCTTGACACGGTGCAGGGCTGAGCCAGGCTAGAGTCAGAGGGCAATCTGTGTCCCAGGCAGAGCCAGGAAGTGGCCGAGGCAAGCCAAACGAACACCCTAGGTCCCTCTGGACTCCGACCAGCACTGGAAATTTTCACGAATGCTAACTCCACTTGCTACTTTACAGGAAAACTGACCCATGAGCCATCTTTCCTTCAGCAGTTCCAGTTTGTTTTTCCAGTGACCTTCTGCCTTAGCCATCATTGCAATCTGCCCTTGGGCATATGGAGCTAAATTGACCATCTTGTTGAACACCCAGACATTCGCACTCACACGCGGACAGGAGTGAAATCACATGGTCACAAACACCCACACTCTCCCATAGACCAAAACACATTTGTGTGCTTCCTGGCCTCACCCCCCAAGTAAATTTCTGGTCGTTGAAATTTAAAGAGAACCAAGAAAATTCCAAAGCAGAGTTTTTTTGCCATATGAATACCTAAATTCAAGGCCCATCCTCATTCTATGTCATCCTCATCATGATTAGTTTGTAAACTAATTACAGTGATGATAAACTTATTTTGGCATTGCAGATTTTTATTTTCTAAGAATTTCCATGGAATCCATCCATTTCCGTGACCCAATGAAATCATCTGGCAGAGACTGGAAAGATGTGTACCAGTAAATACTACTTTCTGGATGATCGTTGTTACTGTTATTTGTGTTATCAGTCATGACAAACATAAGGATTGTGCTCCAACACGAGAAGTGGTGGAAGAACACCGGGCTTGGATTCAAGTCCTTAGCTAGCTATGGACTAGATACGTGGTTTTAAACAGATAGCATAACCTTCATTAATCTGAAGGTTTGAAAGCCCGTATTTCCCACCTTGGTTCTGTTGATAACCGTTGTTCAAGATGACATCTGTGAAGCATTGCATGATTTTGGTGTGTTCCTCGAGTAAGCGAATCAAGATGAAACCATATGGTTTTTATACTGCAGGGATTACCGATTTTCAAGAAATTAGCAGACAATAAAATAATTGGTGCATGAGGCAGTGCTCAGATTTCAGATAACAAATGCAGCCAATTAACCCGAATAATTCAGTCTCACTGACCCAACCATTTCCATGTAAGGAGCCACACCTGCCAAACTCAGAAAAACAGATCCTTTGTGATTTTTTTTTCCTGGAGCTCTAACGTTGAAGAGCTGCCATGGAGAAAGGAAATGCCCTTGAATTCCTTTGACCCGTATTCATCAAGATACTGAACATTTTCGGAATGGCTGGACTTCTTCCCTCATTCTCTACCCTAGCCACTCTGCTACCTAGAGGCTATTGAATGGGGCACAACATGGTTCACTTTTCTCTGAGACACCGACCGAGCTTGCCTTTGAGTTTAATGCCCGACAAGGTTTGTAGCCTTAATTCTTCAGTCTCCCATTTAATGTCTAAGAGAATGTGTTGAGATTTCACGCTGGTTGCAGAAGCTTCTGACCAGACAGTCTGAGAGGTGCTTAAGTGACCTGTATTCTCCCCGCAGCCAGGCTCCTATGTGGGACTGGGCCTCAGCTGGACAGGAACCAAGTTGGCTGGAGGAATATGTGCATGGAGTCTTCGTCATTGTAGGGGCAGCTCACACCTAGAAAACTGGGGTTTCCACACCCTTCTGGATCAGCAGGAGATGTTGAGCCCCCTCTCAACTTCCTGTCTGTGTCTGGGCTCCCTTTGAAAGACAATCCAGTTATTATCCTTTGACTGAGCTGGATGTAATCAGGCAATAATTTTATTTATTTATTTATTTTTATTTTTGAGACAGAGAGACACAGAGCATGAGCAGAGGAGAGGCAGAGAGAGAGGGAGACACAGAATCCGAAGCAGGCTCCAGGCTCTGAGCTGTCAGCACAGAGCCTGATGCGGGGCTCGAACTCACAAACTGTGAGATCATGACCTGAGCCGAAGTCGGACGCCCAACCGACTGAGCCACCCAGGCGCCCCTAGGAAATAATTTTAAAAAGTGACAGATGATGTGCTGTGAGGGACAGAGACATCTCCTTCAAGGAAACTCTTCTGTCTTCCTAGATACAAAGCGAGACAGGAAACCCTACCCTCAGTGAAGTTTTCATTTTTTTTTTTTTTTTGAGTTGGCACAGACATACTTTTCTTTAATGAACATGCATGGAGTTTAATTTTCTAGAAAAGAGCACAGTTTGCCTTAAATGTTTGAATTTTGCATCAGTTCTTACTGTGTACAAAATGTAATAATACGTTAGATTCAGTTTTTTTTTTTTAAATTTTTTTTTTTTTAACGTTTATTTATTTTTGGGACAGAGAGAGACAGAGCATGAACGGGGGAGGGGCAGAGAGAGAGGGAGACACAGAATCGGAAGCAGGCTCCAGGCTCTGAGCCATCAGCCCAGAGCCCGACGCGGGGCTCGAGCTCACGAACTGCGAGATCGTGACCTGAGCCGAAGTTGGACGCTCAACCGACTGAGCCACCCAGGCGCCCCTAGATTCAGTTTTAAGGAGACACAAACAACTAGATATAGTCAGGCATCTCAGAACTTTTAAACATTTATTAAACCATGTCATTCAGATTGATAGCATTTTGGAGGGGTTGAATAGATATATTTCACCTCCCAACTTTGTAATCCTCTATCAACTACCTCAAATGTAAAAGAACCTAGACCCTCTAATGTTGAGATCCAATAACACTTTGGTTTGTAGTTCTTGTAGTTAAAACAAAACAAACAAGAATCCAACTGGAGAATCCACATTGTGTTATCCAGCCTGATAATCTGTGTCCTTTACTTGGAGAATATAGCTTATATTTAATGTAATTACTGATATAATTGATATAATTGAGTTTATATCTGCCTTGTCCAAAATTTCCAAATTTCAGTTGGTTTCTATCAACTTACTGCAAATTGAAGACTACATTATTTAATTTCAGGAGACATATTTAGCAGTTATTTCAACCTAGTAGGTTCCCTAGTAGTCAGAATACCCCAAAGCAGTCATTCCGTGGGAGCATTAGTAAAGTTTTATTTATTTATTTTTTCTGAACAGACAGGTTGAGCAACTGTTTGGAATTTTTTCCAATGGTAAGTAATCTTGGCAAAAGCTTCAAAATGAAGCACTTTGAGGAATCAGTTGAGCCCGTTCATGTGCTGAAATCTTACCCAAAGTGCCTGTGAGGAGATGGCAGATGGCAGGCCAAAAGCCTGGGGAAACTACTCAACCTTCCCATCAAGACCTGGAGTATGTGAATCTGCTCTCAGACATGTCTACAAATGCCAACGATTCAGTCCTCATCGAGTACAACCTTGAACTGTCTGCTATTTGACATCTAACAAAAGCTTGGCTGACAAGAGAGATTTTAAAATCTGTTTGGTTCAAATTTGCTTATCTGAAAGAATGGACATTCTGAGGCTTTAAAAAACGTTTAGTTAATAATAATTACGTCACTTATGCTTTGTGATGCCAAAAATCTCAGGGGCAAATATGAACTCTTTTGTTATATTTATGCTAGCCGTTATGGTCTGTACATCTGTTTTCTTCCTTGTCATGGTCTGATTTTCTACTTCTCCATTTTTCTTTGTTCTTGTTTAGTCTTTATTATATTGAGCATATTTGTGCTTTAAGCTACCTCAAGTCTTTCTGAGCATGAGTTAGCATATAAACACATATATAAACTGAATGTAAATTTCCTTGAATCTGTGGTATCTTTACATCTGTGATGCCCATCAGTTTGGACTGATGTTCAAATGGCACAGGTATCTGTTTACCCTAATCCTCGCTCTAGTGGGAACTATCTGGATAAATTCCCCCTTTGAATGATCAAGAAGATTCTACATTTTTTCTGAGCTTCTAGTTCTCTCAATGCTTCTTTGTTTCTGTCGGGATTTGTTGTTATGGACACTATGGTTTTGAGGTTGCCTAGCCCTATACAATATAGTCACCAAATCTGTATACGTATCAAATACACAGCAAGGATAGACCTGGTGAACCAAGAAGCAGAGACTTGGGGCTAATCATGCCCTCAGGACTTTATTTGCATGAAGTCTCAAAATGACATGAGAAGGGGAATATAGCATAATGGTAAAGCCTGAATGACTCAGTTGGTTGTGTGTGACTTGATTTCTACTCAGTTCATGATCTCACAATTCGTGAGATCAAGCCCTGCGTTGGGCTCTGCATTGACAACCTGGAGTCTGCTTGGGATTCTCTCTCCCTCTCTCTGCCCTTTCCCTGCTCACACTCTCTCTCAAAATAAATAAATATTTAAAATAAAATAAAATAAAATAACCATTAAACTCCAGAATGATTACATACTACTCCCCTGAACACCTATGAGATAAGTTCTGATCCAGATACAGAAAGAAGGTGCCAGTAGGAACTGAAGATGCTGTGTTGGTCGAACCCTCTTGACCATGATGGGCTGTGCAAAGTGATCCTTGAAAGCCAGATGTTAAAATTTACCCTAGAATTAAACATGAGGCCAACTCTTCCATTTCGGTGCAAGGCCCATTGCAGGGTGAAGGAGGGAGCACCACAGTGGCCTAGCAGAGGACCAGGAGAGCAGTGTTTTCACCATGGCACCCACAGCAGCAGAAGTGGGGAAGCACTTCCCTTGAAAGACCTGTGGGTATCACGTTGCCATGAGGAGACTAGAACAGAAAATAATTTTTTTTTGAGGACACATCAAAGAACAAATGAAAGCAGCAGGAAATGACTGGGTTCTGAACGCAGAGGAGGGACCTGCAGAGGAGGGATCCCCTGATCCCTCATAGAAACTACTAGGGGAGACTTCAAGAAGAAGCATCCACAGCAGGCGTGAGAAGTCAGTACAAAGCTACTATCGTCACTGGTGAGAGTTAGAAGGCAGGTGCCTGGTGTTCTCCCTGGCCAATCAAAAGTTAACACTGATACTTGAGTCAAATGGGATCAAAACATCAACTTTATTGTCCAGCCTTTAAAAAAGCTTCCTGAAGACAGTTTCGGGGATACAGATTAAGCAGGAGGCCAAAACTGGGCTTCCTATCCTCCCCTTTTGAAATGAACTAATTGACTTCCACTAGGACACGCCTCTCCCACTTTCTCACCAAGGCGTTGGGAGAGAAGCAAGAAAAGAGACAGCAAAGATCTTGTCACTTACCTACTTAATGTGCCGAGAAGTGCAAAGCAAGTCCACCACAAATAAAGAAAGTGTGCAAGAGAGAGACAGTTTCTTGGTTTTAAAGCAAAATCACCTTACCTAGTAATGCAGGCACTGTGGTCCACTGCCGATTAGATCCTCACCAGTTAGATAATCACTCCTCTTTTTTAAGAGGAGAGCTGGTAAAGGGTGGAAAGAAAGCCTGAAGAGGTGACAAGCGTCCCTTCTCTGTGGGTCAAGGCAATCATTTGGTGAGAAAAATAGAAGACTTACTTCTTGTATGAATGCTACCTCATTTGAGCCCATTGGCTGGTGGGACCTGGCAACATCTGGGTTATA
Organism: Panthera uncia; assembly: GCF_023721935.1. Lineage (NCBI taxonomy): Eukaryota > Metazoa > Chordata > Mammalia > Carnivora > Felidae > Panthera > Panthera uncia. The sequence continues at coordinate 20,041,318 of NW_026057584.1, forward strand.
TGTACACAAAGGCAAGTTTGTCACCAAGTGTCTCTAGGCATATCTATGGGGACAGTGGTTACAAGGTCAAGAAGGCAATGGCTAGCCTGGCTGTAAACAATTGTCCAGTGATGCTGTAGCTCCGTCTGCTATAACCAAGGCCCTAGTGGCCAGTGTTGAAAAGTGTGATCTACGCCTTTAACCTAATGCTCCCTTTCTGTGAGCTATAGCCTTTTGGGCTCTGAGTCAGTCTTTGTGGTGAAATTCTCTGAGTTCTCAATACAGCCAATTCACAGAGGCAGTTCTTCAAAGTCATCTTATGGGGATGGTAGTGGAGAAAAGGCTTCTGAGGACACCCTGTAAAGGCAAAGGCACAGAGGCATGATGCAATGAGGGTAGGAATGGGGGAGCTATGAGTACGACACAGTGCACTCTGGGTGTTTGTGATACGTAGATGCCTTGAAGAAGTCCCCCGGTCTAAGTCAATGCCATTGCTTAAAAGCATCTCCATCTGTCTTGTAACAAGGTCCTACTGAGAAGGAAGCACTTCAGATTCAGTTTGAATCACATAAACTAACAGTGTGATACTGGGGAAAGGACAGAGCTTGATAGTGACTCAAATTCCTGCCCCAGAAACGCTACAGGCTACCCTGTGTCTTTCAGGGTCGCTGGCAAATGGACACAACCAGGGACTGCAGGTCTACAAGTGATAAGAGTCATTGGAGATGAGCAATTAGGCTGGGAGGGTAGGACAGCACGTGAGCTCAGCACAGGGGTAGTCACAGAAGGCAGGCATCAGTCCACTCTCTTTCTAGAGGAAGACCTGGTCCTGAGACAACATGGAGTCAGGAGAGACCCTGAAGCAGGGCCCTGCCAGGAGACGGTGGATCACCTGTGAGTTGTGCGAGGTGCGCCCTGAGCCTGGAAGGTGAAGGATGCGTGCAATCCAGGCGAAGTGTTTTAGGCATCCTAATGACCCAAACTACATACTCCACAATACTTCTTTCTTTTACATTATTTACTTCTCTCGTGTAGACTATTTGCACAGCACCATTCACTTGCTAAAATTAGAAGAACACTTGGATAAGGTGGTAAGCGTTGTTTGGCTTACTTGAAACCCCAAAACCAAATCTGGCTAATAGTGCCTCACGATGGCCCAGGTATTTATTTGGTTGTTGCCATCAGCCATTGGTCTTGTTTTCTGTTTATATTTGTTTCTCGCTTGGTTTGGTTTGGCTTAGTTTGATTTGATGTGATGCTGGCCTTCCTGTTGGCAAAGATGTTTCTCTGCCATCCACTGTCTCCACGTGGAACCCATCCAGCCCAGGCCTGTCCCAGCTCAGCAGCCAGTGCGGGCCCAGAGTCCTGTCTTCTGGATCCCACAGAATGTGTCTTCTCTTCTGGAGAGCTAAGTGTTAACAGTGTCTCGAAGGCATTTGCCTTTCAGGAAGATTAATGGAATTCAGTGTGCCGCAGATAAGCTCCTCGGGGAGGAACAGACCAGAGCTAAGCCGTGTCAACAGAGCCTAGGTCAGAGAAGAACCAAATTGATTACGCAGGCTGCATAATTGAAGGGCTGCTTCAAGTGCTAGTCCTTAGTAGATGCTAAGATGTACCTAGAAATGCAGCAGAATAGACAAAATTGGGTTTCCCGGGGAGAACATTCCGAGGAGTTGTCAAGGATGGGGGAGGGGATGCAGGCACAAACAGATGACGTGAGACCTCCAAGGAACCTGCTTGAGGGCGCTTTCCCTCAATTCCTTTCCAAGGAGGGTGGATCTGTTGAGACTTTTCTTTTCCTGAGAGAGGGTTATGCAAATTGTTTTTCAAGAGGAGAGGCAGAGGGCCTCTCCCCGGGTTTCCTCATTTAGCAATGGCTATCACCTCAAATAAACTATAAAATAAATATTCAAAAGAAGGCATCCAAAGGATTATGCTGCCAAGGACATCTGTAGAGAATTACATCTCCAGTGTCTTTTCAGCTTGGGGGCCTTCTTCTGGCTTCTGAAATAGGCGGGAGCAGCTTTCAGACAGATATGCTTTTACCTTCCTTCCATATAGTAATGACCTCTGCAAGGTTATCATGGCTTTAAAACTCCTCCTTCCCTGAGATGCCCCTAGTTGCTAACATTCGGAAAGCTTCTTCTCAACACTTCCCCTGGGACTTTCTCCTGTCTCTTAAGAGTCTCTGTGTTTAAACGACGCAGCGGTGGGGTAGCTGACTTCAGGGAGGTTTCTGGCTCTCCCTGATTCAATAAAAGTGGGAATAACCATTTCCTAGCTGTGAAATTTGAAACTAGCCACTTCTTGAGCCTCCATGTTTTCTTTACAAATGCATCAGTATCTCAAGCTATCAAATTTAATTCCCTCAATCACCCATCCTTGCAGGATTGTCATATAAGATACGTAACGCTGACCTATTAGATAAACTTAGCTGTTGTTAATACAACTGCCACTGCTAATACCAATAATAATGAGAACAATAGTGGTCATTTTACCAGCATTGTGGGAATTATGAAATACTATAGGACAATGACTTAGTAGTTCAAGATATACAGTCATATATATATATATTTTTTTCTATCAGAAAATGGTGTTATCTGCCTCCTTCTTTATGTCTCTTTTCAATATAGCCCTTTATGAATGGTTGCTATGGATTAAATGTTTGTATCCTTCTTATGCTGAAACTCTAATCCCCAGAGGGAAGGTATTTGGAGATGGGGCACTTAGGAGGAAATCAGGTCATGAGGGTGAAGCCCTCATGATGGGTTTAGTGCCCTCATAAGAGACACGAGTGAGTTTGCTTTGCTCTCTGCTCTCCAAACCATGAGGACACATGGAGAAGACAGCCATCTGCAAACTCCACATAGTACCTGCACCAGGCACCAGATCTCTAGAGGCTGGCACTTTGATCTTGGACTTCCCAGCCTCTAGAACTGTTAGAAATAGTGTCTGTTGCCTAAGCTTCCCAGTCTACGGTAATAAGCCAAAGTGACTACAGTCGTTATGTGCCATAAGATATCATGCAGCAAGACGTTCTGGCTGACTTAAGGCCTGCAGCAAAGATTCCATGGGAAGCCTTTTCTCCGTTCCTCCTTCCTTACTCTCCACTATAGATACAATTTTCTTCTGTGGTTCAGTGATCCTGGAAGGCAGATCTGGGTGCCCTCTTCTCTTTGTGTCCATGCAGCCATGGATATACAAAGGGGTGGGGGTCCTGATTGTTGTCCCACCCTATGTCTGCTGGATCGGGGTGTCCCCAGCTGAGGACAAATCTCAGGATGGGAGAATAGATTCCGAAGTAGAAAATTGCTGTGAGGGACAGGGTAGTCTGAACTTGAAAACTAGACACAGCACCAAGGTCTAAATCATGAGAAAGAAGTAGGAAAAATAGGCACAATGTACTACCTGAGTTGGAACTTCCAGATCCAAATGGGCACGTGTGTCCTGTGATCACAGGCCTGTGCGCCTGATACAGTTATTTCAATGTAAACCCTAACCCTTTCATACTCAAGCAGTGAAATGAAAGACAGTGGGGCACCGTCCTTCTCATTGTACGAGGTCTATAAGGGGGACCTCTGGCTTTGGTGTCTCAGGTTCATCATCACTTGACATGGCAGATCACCTGAGTTACTGTCACCTGGGCCTCTAGTTTCAGAGTCTTGTCTTGAAGGGAGCATCCGTGTTCCTTGCTTATAGGAGATTGGATAAGATTGATTTATAGTCATAAGATATTCTCTGTGATAGTAGGCCAGAAGAATCCTGAAATGAGCCAGAAATCCTAACTGGTGAAAAAGATGTAGTTTCAGTGCCTGTTAGCTTGGGGATAAAAACATGTGAGATCTAATGAGTATTTGCTATTTGAAGAATTCTATAACACAAGGTGACCAGTTCCCTAGTTTGCCCAGGACTGAGGGACTGAGGGTTTCCCAGGATGTAAAACTTTCCATTTTAAAACTGGGAATATACAATAACTCCAGCATAAAAAGATGTATGTGTCTCCATGTACATAGATGTAGACACAACAATAAAAATAACTAGACTATATGCGATACTATACAACACTCAGTTTGTCTGGGAAGGTTCGTCTTCCTCTTCTCTTGACATGTCTTGGGCTCTACTTATATTGAGGAAATGCCCACCCAGATCCTCAGGTGTGTTAGTCCATAGAGCTAACCTGGAGGAGGAGGTGGACTGTTTGAGAGCCCATCTGGTGAAAAGATGGGTTCCCAACAGCAAAGAATAGGACTCATTGTGCAAAGTCTCTAGCACCTGGAATTGCCCCCCTCCTTCCCATTTCCCCGGCACAACCTTCCTTCCTCTCACCAGGATATGGCAGAGTGGATTCTTTCCAAAAAGGAGAAAACAGAGCTCCCAAGAGAAACAGGTCTCAATTCAGGGAAATGAATGTGTTCTAAAACTTTCTATATTGCCTATTCAGAAACCCTCCAAAAGGCAGGCCGATTCTCTCCCTTGCAGAAACCATCACTATGAGAGTTTAATGCAGGACCCTAAGAAACTCCCATTTCCAAGTTGAACAGTTTATCTTGTAGGTGGGATTGTGTTTTCTTTTCATGCTGGACCTACATTTGGCATCCTATGGACGTTTTATTGCACAGCATTACTTGAGACCTCAGCCAAATCTCCCAATTCAAGAATGGCAGCTGGGAAAAGTTGAATGAATGGGCTATTTTTTTTCTTTCTTTCTTTCCTTCCCTTAACTCCATATGTGTCTCAATTTCTGGCTCATAAATTTAATTAAATAAATATTTTTAAATGTGGAAGATGGAGAATGTGAGAACTTGATAAATATAAAACAAGCTTCTAAATCTATAGATGCCCATTTGGAGGCCTATGCTATGTGTTTAGGGAGACAGGTATTGCAAAGCCCTCAGAGGGAAGATGGGTTAGGATTTTTCTAAAAAGAAGAAAGATTTTGGTATTGAAACATATAGATAGAGAAGCCATGGGAATGTGGAGAGCCTTAGGAAGTAACGCTCTTACTATAAACTTGCAAATATATTTGCGGGAATGGGGATATTTCTATAATCTATTTGCTGGATTAACTTCAGGGGAGGAGGAGTAAACAAGCATGTATTGTGTATTTACTTGGTGTTTCCTAGAGACATGTGTTGACTCCAGGAGCACTACCAGGGTGCCAGGAAGAGAAGTGCATTTATTTTAGAGATAATTAAAACAAGGTTTCAGGGCAACATCTCAAAGGGATACCCAGGAGAGGAAATAAGCCTGGTGCTCTAACCTGATGCTAAAGGAAGAACTAATTCAAATATTCTTTAACTATATGTGCTTAGGCCAAACAATGAAAGAATTCTGAACAATTGTTGTGCTTGTAGAGCGAGATTTGCTTTTCCCAAGAGGCATGGATTAGCAAGTCTGAAACTAGTCTGTGTGAATTTTAGTAATGATAAAGTAAGTAAATATAGTAAAAATAATGGGATCCAGTATCCTTGTTTCCAGAAAAGGAAGTAACACGATAAGGAGAACAGATGAATGAATCAAGTAGTGTTGGATTGGAATTGGAGCTCTCCGTGGGAACTCATGGCATTCATTACAGAGAGAGAGACAGAAACAAAGACAAAAAAAGAGAGACAGAGAGATGGACGTGGATATAAATATAGAGATATATGTGGGTGTAGATATGTGTGTGTGTGCATATGTGCGTGTGTGTGTGTGCGTGTGTGTGTGTGTGTGTGTACATACCTCTATTTCATAGCTCTTTTCTCTTAAGGGGCATAAAACCAATAAATCCCAGTAGTATTAAGCACATATGCCTTCCAGATCTTGGTTTCTCAATACCATTCTCTACTAAAAGGAATTAAGACTCTGAAGAAATGGCTGATTCCAGGGCTAGAAGGAACAAGATGAGTCTGAAATATCTTTTTGTTTCATAAAGTAAGAAGGTGCCCAGTGAATGAAGAAGAGAAGTCAAAAAGAATATAGAAACCACCTTGTAAAAGCTTCCATTGGGAAGCTCTGGGACAGTTTGGACATTGAAATAAATTATGATGGTGAAGGAGTAAAGCCTCTTGAGTAAAACAAGAGTCCACTGATGAATTCAATGAGCAGAAGGGAAAGCTCTTCCTTACATTAGGGAGTCAACTAACAAATATAGAAGTGATGATGAAAATAGAAAAACACCACTTGGCAACTATGGCAGACAGAATGGGGAGCATGTCTGTGGACAGTAAGCCCTTTCAAACTTGTTTGCAGGATCTCACTGGGCTTGCTGACTGACCTTGAAGAGGCAAAGAATCTGAATTTTGCAGCACTGATTATATAAACCTTGACAGAGACCCGTCTCACTATTGAATAAGACTGTGTTAAAAGCCTACCATTTAGGATGATGTGTTGGGTGTGGAATAGGGTCCCTCCCCTGCCAGGGACACTGGTGATTTCACCCCATGTTCAGACTGATCTCAAGTTGAAGACAAGTGCAAAAGGCCTTCCATAGCCTAGCCAAGCCCATTGGCTTGGAGGGACACTGCTCCACTCAGAGGGAATAAAACGCATCTTTGTATCTCCTGCGTGGCTTTGAGCAGTGTGGTGCACGTGGAGAGACTTAACAAATGTTTGTTGAGTGAATGAATGAACAAATAAATAGAATGATGGGTGAAGTCAGGGATGGGTCTTAAATTAGTCAGTGACAAACCTTGAAAAAGAAAAAGTTTTAATTTAATTTTACTCCGATAGTAAAATTTACTCGTTTGGCGCCTAGAGAGATTCAAATCTTTGTATCCCTGTTCTTTAATTCTAATTTCCCTTGGATTGATGAATGACAGAGAGCATGCTGTGTGAAATACAGCCTTTGTAAATGCTTCCTGAATTTGAACATTATGTTGCTTTTTGATTCCTTCCACCTGAGGTTCCAAATGAGCCCGGGTGGATTTGCTGGAGTCCTTGGATAGCTGGAGAAGCAGGGCGATAAGGCACACACACACCATACACAAGCACACATAGGCCAACAACGTAAACAGACACTTAACTAGAAGCAGCTGTGCAGAGCTATTGAGGAGCTGGAACCAGCAGGATTGGGTGGGAAGGAGTTCAGACTCCCCCCATGAGGCCTTCCTAAGGCTTTGCAGGAGGGCAAGAACAAGGTCGGGGAAGTGGGGAAATGGAATGGCTCATCCTGTCCTCGGCGTCTCAGTCCCTGCTGACTTCCCAGTACTGCTCATCCTTGCAATATCACACACTTTTATTTATGTAACATCCAGGCAGAACGCAGCCTGGAGCACTTTGGGGGTATTAACCAAGAAGAAATACAAATCAGATTTGACCAAAGGAAAAAGAAACCTCAGACATCTGAATGGGAATACGAAGGATGTCATATACTACTTTACCTAGACTCGTTCTGGCTCAGGAAAGTCAATGGATAAATGATAAAATTTATGGTGTGTGGAGGGTTGAGAAGCAAGACTTTCAACAGTTAAGTCCGAGTTCCTGGCACGAATATAATGTTTCCACTCTCCCTGAATCCCGATTTTCACAGGAATCTGGACCATCCCTAAATAGCATCTCCTCAGTCTCCTCCACACTCTGAAGTGGGGTTGTAGCAAAGTCATGTCTTTATTTTGAAGGTGAGAAATTTGCATTCTTTTTCGGTAAAATTGTGTCTTCCGAGGAACAATGTATAGTAGAATCACAGATTTCTCAAATTGGAAGGATCTTGGAAACCATACAGGCTAAGCTTCTTATCACAGAGAAGAAAACTGAAACATGGAAAGAAGAGGGAGTTTTCCCAAAGTTTCAGAGACACTAAGCAGACTTGACATTGTGAGCGAGAGCCAAACATCCCCATTGCAACCCTAAAAAGATTAGGTGGCACGCATTACCTTCCATCCCTGCGACTCAATCCTCTTGCTTTCTCATCTTCGGTTGCCATCCCAAATCACCCGGCTGGATCATTCAACTTAGTCATCTGTTGCTTCAGAGCCAAATAAAATTCCCATCCAGCAGCTACAGGAAGCAATCCCTATTCTGTCCAATTGCCTCGGGGTTGTCAAGGCTCTCGATTTGATGAGAGGGATTTCCAGTAAGGTTTTGAACAATGGTGGTATTGTTGGGAGAGGTGTGTTATTCCCCAAATGCATGAGTTGTAGTGGCGTGTTACGGTGGTTTAAGTTTAGAATTTGGATATTGGCTCTGCCTCTTGATAGCAGGGTGAATTTGCACAAGCTCTGTACTGCCTACCTCATAGGATTAAATGAGAGAATGTGTGTAAAGCACTTAGTATAGTTTCTAATACATTAAAAATAACTAGCATTCACTTAAAGTGTAGTCATATTACCTTAGCACTTATGTTTCTGGAATAAATCTAAGTCAATGTTTTGGTAACTTTTAGATACCAATATGTGTGGGAGCTTATCCTCTGCCATCAAAGCCGTGTGAAGAAAGCTGAGCTAGCCTGCTGGAGGACAAGAGACATGTAGGGCCATCGCCCCCATTGGCCTGACTGGCAGCTCAGCAACTGTCAGATTATGTGAGCAGGGCCATCCTCAGTCATCCAGCCCCCAGCTGACCCTCTAGCTGATTATAGACGCATCGGCCAACTCAGGCAAGGTTAACTGACCGGGGCTAGACCAGAAGAACTGTTGACCCAAAGAACTGTGACTTAAATAAATGGTTGTTGATTTAAGCCAATAATTTTTGAGACAGTTTGTTATGCAGCTCAAACTAACTGATACAGGGCCTCGATGTGATCATGCCCCCAAATGAAGGAGGGATGCTATGTGTGAAGAAGATGCCTAGAAGTTTCTATCAAGAAAATTCTTGTTTCAGCAGACAGGACCATTTTGCATGGAATTATCCCCACACTCTCTCTCTCTTGGCCCCTCCTTTCCTGGCGAGGAGTAGTCTGTGATCCCAGAATGGAGACTGCTGGCTGGGTGTGGTGGAGGACCAGGGTACGACCTGGCCTCGTTAACACCGTGTTCTAACCAGCTGAGCCAATCAGCCCGTCTCTGTTCTCCTGGAAACTTTTACCACCCACTGTCTCCCAGACCGGAGCACTCCACCCATTAGTCTTCCCTGAGAAACAAAGATGCGTGTGAGCACGTAGTGGAAATGCCAGGCAATGAAACTTGGCAGACTCTTGTTTCCCAGCACTCCGTGTTGGGGTTCCATGAGGGCAGATTTGCCACATTGGAGTCACAGGTGCCAGGAAGGCCTTGCTCCTGGCTACAACAGTCTCCTGTGGGGGTGTCTCTAGAAAGAGAAATTCCACCTACTCGGTAAACTCATTCTTACTGTCCCAGTCCCTTTTGGGAAGAAGGTTCTTAGTAGTGTTGTTATTTTAATCTATTTTCTTTATCTTGATCCCAAGCGATATCAGGCTCCACTTTTATTAGCATTTAATATTTCAAAGAAAAAGCACTGGTGAATTGAGTATGTCTGTCAAACCCTAAGAGCCTGTTCTTTTCACCAGTTATGTCTTCAACTCTCAGATTCTGACTGCCATTTAATGAGCTTGCCAACTGCTCCCATTTTCCTACCTGGTTTTGGTTTCTGATCACTCACATCTCTGATTTTGGCATTCCGTAGTAAGTGAGAAGCCTGTGATCTTGACTTTAGTCTCATGGAGCATCACTCCATCTTGGCCAGGACCCACCCACCACCCACCACAATTTGTGACAATCTGAGGACAGGCCCTACTGTCTTTTCCTCAAATCAGTCCAGCTCTCCAAAATCAATGTCTCTGAACCATTACTAATGCTTGAATGCCCACCATGAGGGAATCTGTGCATTAAGTCGGGAGCCAGAAAACTTTTTCTATTTAGGGCATAATCAATATTTTAGGCTTCTCGTGCCGCATATGATCTCTGTCACATATTTTTTCTTTTTTTCTTTTATTCAGCCGTTTAATAGTATAAACACCATTCTTTCCCCGAGGGTTGTACATAAACAGATGTGAGCTGGGTTTGGCCCATGGTTTACCAACCCCTCCTTTTATTTATTTGTTTAGTTAGTTATTAAAAAATTTTTAATGTGTATTTTATTTGTGAGGGAGAGAGACAGAACACAAGCAGGGGAGGGGGAGGGGGAGAGAGGGAGGGAGACACAGGATCGGAAGCATACTCCAGGCTCTGAGCTGTCAGCACAGACCCCGACATGAGGCTCAAACTCACGAACTGCCATTATGACCTGAGCTGAAGTCAGCACTTAACTGACTGAGTCACCCAGGCGCCCCTGCCAACCCTTCCTTTAAATTAAGACAGAGTCTACTTTTAAAACACACATATAACTGGAAACGGCAAGTGAACAACTAATAACTCAGAGTGAATTAGTTCTTTTTCTTTGTTTCTAGTTCCAACTGGATGAAACAACTTTTGAAGAAGGGAGGAGGGAGGTAAGGATACTTCAGCCAATCCTGTTTTGCAGTTAATGGGAAGAATGGAAACCTTGGAGGCTTGGGCAAGGAGGAAGAAAGAAAAGGACACTGAGTCAAAGTGTTCTATTATGTGTTAATGGGGCAAGGGATGGTATTTAAGGTATGTCACAACTGATAAAGCATGGGCACTGGCCAAAGAAATAAGACATCAGGCAGCCTTTGTGTGGGATCATGAACTGGAGCTTTCTGCGTCACCAAGCATTAATACTCTGGCTGCTAAATCATGCATGGGGAGGGCCAGACTCATCTTGGGACTGAGCCTAGGAAGTGAGAAGGAGTGTATATTGCAAGGCCTAAAATTCTTGTACTGCCTTGATATCTTTGAGCCTCACAGGGTTCCAAAGGCCTATGAGTTACTCTGTTCTTATCCGATGCTCTACACTCCACATAAAGACTCCTCACCTGGCTAGTTACTCTATCAGCTAGATCAACTGAACTGCAACCTAATGAGCTTTAGTTCCCTGCTAGTCCCCAAAAGTATTCAAGCAAACACATTGCATCCTCCTATGGGAACCAGGGGGCACTCCCCATCTTGTTACTGCAAAGCCTGCTGTGCACAGCCCCTGCTTGTTCACCCTTTCCCCAAGTGCAACTCCCATGTGGTCCTGTAAGGCATGTATGTCTTCTTCTGGGCTGTGAGTGTATGTGACTAATAAACTGCTGTGAATCTTATCTCCCCAGTGTTGGGTGTTATGTGTTCAGCCACCTCAGACTACTTTTTGTGTGTTTGGGTGTGTGTGTGAGGGGGGTAGATCTGTCCCTCACAAGTGGGTGAATAAGAGGTGATCAGAACAGGGTGTCACTCTGGATCCTTGGGATGGTGAGTGTTTACCAACCTGTAAAGAGGCATTTCAATTCTAATAACCAGTTCAGCTGTATTTGAACAACTGGTAGGGTTGTAATGCATTTGGATCCCTGCTACTCCCCTCCTTTAGATTCGCTTATTGGACAATGCCAATCTCTAGTTAAGGAGCCTATGACCTGATCCCAGTACTTTGGAGGTGACCTGGCCAGAATGGATTAGAGAGCCTACCACATCGTGTTCAAAAGTATACTTTTCTAGACGTCTCTTCAAGGAAGAAACTTTTAGGCTTCCAGCACATTGTGAAGACAATTCTTGTGTTATTAGGCATTGGAGAAAATAAGGTGGAAGTGGCATGTAAGGTCATCATGGAATCTCAGGACCAGAAGGGAACTCACAGTCATCCATTGCAGTCCCTTCCTTATACAAATAAGGGCAATGAAGTCCAGGGAAGGGAGGTGATCTGCACAAAGTTACCATGGGAAAAGAGGTTGGGAGAGGAACATCCAGGAGAAAACAGAAAGGGAGAGGGCAGGAATGAGAAAGCAAGATGGGAATGTTGTTGTATGTAGTTTTGGGTTGCCCAAGAATGGGGAAGTGAAATGAGAACCCCTCAAAGAAAAACTTGTCAACTTCTTGCTTTCTAGCACCAGCCAGAAGTAATTGTTTCAGTCACAACAAGTAGAAATTTCATTATTAGTCGAATTTCAGATGTACCTATGTTAACTTACTTACTTGGCATTGTTACCTACTCTGTCAGATAGGCAAGATGCAACTCTTTGATTTTTATCAACATCATGCTTCATACTCCAACATCATACATCCTGTGACTTTATCCCAAGTCATGTAGCAAAGAAATTCTGACTCCAGGTCTCTGATTAAGTTAATGCCTTATTTTGGGGAGGGGAAACAATCCTCACTGGATAGATCTCACTCTTTTAGATCAGTTGGTTTCTCTGCTGTACTGAAATCCAGATGCTTACTGAAAGCAAGTGCTAGATTCCAAGTGAAAGCAGGCATCAGGAAGAGCTCTCCCAACTAAGAACTGAAAGAGGTGGATTCTGGTCAAGGCTTTGGCACTGACCAGCGATATGATCTCGAACATGTCATGCCTGTCATTGTAAAACAAGGAGGCTGGGCCAGATGACCTCTGAGATGCCATCCAGCTCTGCCATTCTGAGGTTGTGATGGTCAGATAGACCTTCCTTCCCAGTCAGCTGGTGAATGTACCTGATCCCACAGGGAGATATTCAGAGGAAGGCTCCTGGTGGAGGTCTCTTGTTAAGGCACCTCACAACACAGAAGAGTCTCACTTCTTCTTAGAAGTTGCAGTGAGTGATCAGAATGAGCCCTGGGGTCTTTTTCTCTAGGGTCATCCAAACTCTAGACCTTTAAGACCTGTGAAAAGTCATGACATTTAATTTTTTAAATTTCATTTAAATTCAAATTTCAGTTAGTTAACATACTGTGTAATATTGGTTTCAGGAGTAGAATTCAGTGATTCCCCCACTTACATACAACACCAGTGCTCATCACAACAAGTGCCCTCCTTAATACCCATCACCCATCTAGCCCATCCCCCACCCACCCACCTCCCTCCTCAACCTGCAGTTTTTTCTCTGTCATTAAGAGTCTCTTGGGGTTTATTTCCCTCTCTCTCCTCTTTTCCCCCTCTTTCCGTAAAGTATCTGTTTGTTAAATTCCACATATGAGTGAAATCATGCAGTGTTTGTCTTTCTCTGATTGACTTATTTTGCTTAGTATAATACATTCTAGCTCCATTCATCTTGTTACAAATGGCAGATTTCATTCTTTTTGATGGCCAAGCAATATTCCATTGTATATTTATACCACATCTTCTCTATCCATTCATCAGTTGTGTGGGTGCTCTCCATAGTTTGGCTACAGTTGATAATGCTGCTATAAGCATTGGGGTGCATGTACCCCTTCAAATGTGTATTTTTGTATCCTTTGGGTAAATAGTAGTGCAACTGCTGGGTTATGGGATAGTTCTATTTTTAGTTTTTCAAGGAACCTCCATACTGTTCTCCAGAGTGGCTGCACCAGTTTGCATTCCCACCAACAAACAAAGGGAGCCCTCTTTCTTTGCATTGCCTTTTCTCTGCATTGCCAACACCTGTTGTTTTTTTTTTGTGTGTGTGTTGTTAATTTTAGTCACTCTGACCAGTGTGAGATAGTATCTCATGGTGGTTTTGATTTGTGTGTCCCTTATGATGAGTGACATTGAGCATCTTTTCATGTGTCTGTTAGCCATCTGGATGTCTTCCTTGGAAAAGTCTTTTCATCTCTTCATTTCTTAACTGGGTTATTTTTTTTTTTTTTTGGTGTTGAGTTTGATAAGTTCTTTATAGATTTTGGATACTAATCCTTTATCAAATATGTCATTTGCAAATATCTTCTCCCATGCCATAAAGAAGCTTTTTATCTTGATGAAGTCCCAATAATTCATTTTGCTTTTGTTTTCCTTGCTTCCGGCTATGTGTCTACTAAGAAGTTGCTCTGGCTGAGGTCGAAGAGGTTCCTGGCTGCATTCTCCTCTAGAATTTTGAAGGTTTCCTGTCTTACATTTAGGTGTTTCCTACCTCACATTTAGGTCTTTCATTCATACACCAATAATGAAGCAGCAGAAAAAGAAATCAAGGAATCAATCCCATTTGCAATTAGATACCAAGGAATAAACCTAATTAAAGAGGTAAAAGATCTGTACTCTGAAAACTGTAGAACACTTATGAAAGAAATTCAAGAAGACACCAAAAAATGGAGAAGGATTCCATGTTCATGGATTGGAAGAACAAATATTGTTAAAATGTCTATACTACCCCAAAGCAGTATACACATTTAATGTATCCCTATCAAAATATCACCAACACTTTTCACAGAGCTAGAACAAACAGTCCCAAAATTTGTATAGAGCCACAAAAGACCCCTAATAGCCAAAGCAATTCTGAAACAGGAAAACAAAACTGGAGGCATTACAATTCTGAATTTTAAGCTATATTACAAAGCTGTCGTCAGCAGGACAGTATGGTACTGGCACAACAACAGACACATAGATCAGTGGAACAGAATAGAAAACTCAGAAGGGGGCCCACGACTATATGGTCAACTCATCTTTGACAAAGCAGAAAGAATAGCCAATGGAAAAATGACAGTCTCTTCAACAAATGGTATTGGAAAACTGGATAGGAACATGCAGAAGAATGAACCTGGCCCACTTTCTTATTCCATGCACAAGAATAAATCCAAAATGGTTGAAAAATCATGACATTTAATTACATACTATATGGGCAAAGTTAGAGGGAAAACAGACATTTCCCATCTGTCACTTATGGGAACGTACGCTGGTGCCACCTCACTGAAGGACACTTAATGGTGTCCTTCATAGTATCTAAAGCAATATCCATCAAAAGAACAAACACATATCCTTCCAACCCAGCAATTCATATCCAGGAATTTGTCTGATAATATACTAACACACATACTATGTTACTCATCACTGTACTGATTCTAATGACTGAACCAAATATCCATTACCAAGACACTGGTTAGTAAAATGACTGTTCAATAGCATTCTCCATAACTGTAAGTTCAATGAGAAAGATTTTAGTAGAGGATGATTTCTAAAATGGATTATTAAATGAAAAAAGTAAAGGGCAAAGCTAAGAACCCATAATGGTTATGATTGTATTCAAGAAACACAGGCATTAACTGAAAGAGTTCTCAATGGCCCAAACTGGAACAATTTGAGGAACAAAATAAATAAAGTAGTATTAGATTATGCCATGGCCTGAACTGTGTCACTCCTCAATTCGTAATTTGGAGCCCTAATCCTCAGTGTAACTGTATTTGGAAATAGGGTCTTTGGGAAATAATTGAAGTTCAGCGAGGTCATACAGGTAGGGTCTTGATCTGATAGGATTTGTGTCCTTAGAAAAAACCCGAGGAAGCTTGTTCTCTCTCTACTATGAGGACGCAGTGAGAAGGTGGATGTCTACTAGCCAGGAAGGGACCTCTCACCAGAAACCGAACCAACCCACCTTAACCTTGGGTGTTCCAGTCCCCAGAATTGTGAGAAAATGAATTTCTGTTGTTCAAGCCCCCCAGTCTATGGTATTTTGTTGTGGCAGACTAATCTGACTAATCCAGATCATAATACAAACTATAAAGCAAATATCCATGGGTCCTTACTACTGTAGATAAATGACTGAATAAATAAATGGAGGAAAGGAGACAACCCTCCCGTACGGAATTCCAAACAATTTATTCACATATTTTGTCCTCAAGGAAGAGGTACGGAGTGACTTTTTTGCAAACAGTGCAGGAAGGAAAGGAAGGAAAATGAGTAAATTTGTGGTGGAGAAATCTGACAAACACTCCATCGACCAGGTGATCAAGGTTAACATCAGGAATGCCAAGTTATGCTGATAGGTTATACTTTTCATATGAAAATGGCAGTTTATTTCTGTGGCCTTCCTCCCCAAATCCATAACCACAGCCTGGACATGAGAAAATCATCAGAGAAATCCCAGCTAAGGGACTTTCTACAAAAATACCTGACAAGTACCCCCTCTATACTATCAAGGTCGCCAAAACCAAGGAAGTCTGAGAAACGGGTACAGCCAAGAGGAGCCTAAGAAGACAGGACAACTAAATGCAATGTGGTGTCCTAGATAGGATCTTACAGCAGAAAAGAGGATGTTAGGTGAAAGCTAAGGAAATTTGAATAAGGTATGGACTTTTATTAACACTAATGTATCAGTGTTGGTTCATTAATGGTGACAAAGGTACCTTACTAATATTAAGATGTTAATAGCAGAGGACACTGTGTGTAGGGTTTGTGAGAATTCTCCATACTACTTTTGCAACACATCTATACATTTCGAACTATTCTACACTGTTAGAAATTATTAAGGAAAAAATGCGGAGCAATATATTTTTCTATGTTCCCATTTGTGTGTGTGCGTGTGAGTGTATGCGTGTGTGTTTAAAGGGCAACCAGGAGGCAGAAGATTAGAAAGAAGACGAAAAAGGGGGGGAAAGCAAACATCTCTGAAGAGAAGACACAAAACTAAAAGAATTTCAGTAGACGAGACTTTTTACTATGTTAGTTTTTGTACATTTTGATTATTGTTTTTAGGAGGATATTTGGATTTATTTTTAAAAAATATTAAATATTTAATGTAATGAAATATCTTGAATATTTAATGTTAAACATCATTAAAATAATAGAAATCCCAGCAGGAATTGCACTCCCTAGTGGCACAAGAAGAGAGGGGATGATCTGCGAACTCAGGGTGGTGACGCTAACTACAGGTGGATGTGTCCATGTGGCAGGTGCTTCATGGGAAAGAAAAACAGCACATGGAACAAGATGGCGTAGAGGTGATTGAGCTGCAGAGACTTAATGAGCTTGGGACATACAGGCGTCAGCATCTGGAGAAGAGAGTTGAGGGACTACAGGGGCAGAAGCAAGGTCAGTGCAGCTGTCCATCTGGTCCTCACTTGTGTTCAAGCTTCTGCACGCTCCTGTCCCCAGGAAGTGATGTGACAAGAGTGCTAACTGGAAATAAGGATGTGGATGCAGGAAAGGAAAACACCTCAAGCCTTTGCCCAGCCCTTGACCCAAGGCTCTGGGAGGTGCTAAGAAAGTTTCATGAGCTTCTTTTGTTGTTTGCTTTAGATATACATACATATTTGTGTTGTTTTTGCATTATTATTCCTTTGGTTGAACGAGTGTCCCACCATTTTCTCGGCTCCAGCCCAGAAACCTTAGTTTGGAGAATCCGTGGACAAAGTCATATTTCTTTCATCATCTGCACCATATATTTGGGCCCTGGTTAATTAAGCACTCAATGCCATCTGTGCACTTCCCTGTATTGTTCTCCAGGGAAAGCAAAGTGTAAGTCTTGTGTCCTATGCATAATCAGCCAACTCCTTGGAGGAATCATGTCTTATATATCTTATACATCTTGTAGCAACTCAGAGTTGGACCCACTATTTCATGCTTCTAGACCATTCTCTTACTGGTCTGTTCCCCAACTTCTGGGTTAGTGTTGTCTTTCTTAGTGGGGGGGGGGGGCATATCATTTATTGTTTCATATCAGGACACTTTTGAGAGTTAAAGTGTGGTGGTATTAATAATACTGAGAGACTCGGTCATAAACTGGGACTGTCCCAGGACAAACTGGCATATAAGTTTAGGCGCACTCATAGTATTTGCTGTGTCAGAGGGGAGAGTACAATGGAGGCCCACATATCACATCTAAATATTTAAAATCTATGCATGAAGCTTAGAAAGTATTAAATAAATATGTACTATCCTTCTGTATCAAGAAATAGGCCTTTGTAATGACAATACTTATGTTCACACCCTTATCCTCCTTTCCAATTAATTGAGAAATCCACAGAAAAATATCTGTATTCTGTGTGTGTATATATGGGTAGGTGGAGGGGGTAGAAGGAGACCCTTTTATCTCCTACCAGTGGTTTTCCTGAGCACTTCCCTATTTCCCCTCTCTAAACCCCCCATCTAGATGCTTCCGGAAGGGCCTGAAGGGAGTGATCTCAAGCTTTCTATTTACTCTACTCAGTCCAAACTGGCAAACGCTGTCTGCAAAGCACCCTAACCCACCAGACCCACCAGTAAAGGCCTTTTAAGTTTTCCAAAGAACACCGAGGCCGGAAGGCCAGGCTCAGGTAGAACTCTCAGACTCCTCAGAGTACCTTGCCATAATATGGTGGCTTGTGGCAAACTGCCCTCAGCCCTCGACCCTGACCCCTGGCTCCTGGTTTACCCACTTTCTGTTTCCTTCCCAGACTCCTTCCCATACCTTGCAGAGACGTGTATGGGCACCCCAGCGCAACGGTTCCAAGCTGTGTTTCTGTTCCCCACAAATAGCTGCCCCTTGGCCACTCCCTGAGTGAGAGGCATGGCCCTCCCTTGGGAAGGAACTTCTGGGGTCCCAGGTACCCAGAACATGGTCCAGAAGGTGGAATATCAGCTCTGCGTGGGCATGATCCCATGACCTTTCAGATTTCTCATGCTCTGAGGAGGGGCTCAACCCGAGGAAGGCTATCCAGTGTTGCCCTCTAGAGTGTGGGACTACAGGGCAGGGCTCCTCTTTCCTGAATTGTGTTGTGGACTGAATTGTGTACCCCCACCCCCACCCAAATTCATTCAAAAATAGGTTGAAGTTCTCATCCTCAGTGTGACCGTATTTGGGGATAGGTCCTTTAAGGAGGTCATTAAGGTTAAGTGAAGTCATAAGGGTGGGGCCCTAATCCAATAGGACTGGCATTCTTATAAGAAGAAAAGACACCGGATATATCTCTTTCTGTCTCTGTCTCTGTGTTCACACAGAAAATGGCAGATGAGGACATAGTGAAAGGTGGCTATCTACAAGCCCAGGAGAGAAGTGTCACCAGGACCCAACACCGTTGGCACCTTTATTTTGGACTTTCAGCGTTTGCAACTATCGGAAAATCAATTTTGTTGTTTAAGCCATTCAGCCCATGGTATTTTGTTATGGTGGCCCTTGTAGACCAAAACACCTGGGAATGAGTACAGTCCTGTGCAGAGTCCCCCTATCTTAGACATGCTCTCTGCCTTCCAAGTGTAATGAGGAGGGAGGCTTAGATTAAGGAAAAGGGAGTGAGAGGTGGAAGAAAGACAGCTGATGGATGCAGACCATGAGTGTCACCAGGAAGACTGTGCCCCAAGGGGCACTGTTCTCCTGTTCCCATGTTCCCTTAACAAGTACTGAATTCCCACTTGCGTCAGGCGTGGGCTAGGCAGTCGAAATGCAGTTTGAACAAGATAGAAAAGACCCCTGTTCTTGACGTACCTATTTTATAGTAGCATCATTGGCTAGTAGTATTAGAATGGCCCCTCGAATCCTAAAGAAATGGATGGGCAGCACCCTTTTAGAGATGCTTGCTGGCATAGGGGTCCCTTAACCTCATTCTCCGTATGTTCCTCGTCTGAGAGGGTGACCCAGGAGGTGGGGGAGGGGGTCCCTCCGTTGCCTCGGTGATCACCTCTCCCCGACGCCTCTGGAAATTGGAGGGGGATGGGTGTGATAAACCCTTCCAGCCTCTGAACTCAGCTGGACTCCAGATGTGGCTCTGGGGAGCTGTGTTGGAAGGGGAGGTCGCAGAGAGGTGAGCTCAAACAGGTGGCCCAGTTCCTGGCTCTGTATGAAAAGGTTTGGTCGATGCAGTGACTTCAGAGTGCTAGTCCCCTACCTGTCAAACAATCATTGGAGTAGAAATGTCCTGATCTCCCTAGGTTCCACCTGGGATTAGCCTCAGATTTCAGCAGCCGAAGAGGGGTATCTCAACACGTTTTTACTTTTTCACTAAAGGAAACAGGAAAATGGGACTTCCTTTCTCCTCTTCCCCATACTCCTTTCCCCTCCCCAAATAGAGCACGGCCCTGACTTCTCAGGTTCTGGTCAGCATTCTACGGATGGCATAATCACTCTGAGCCAGATAATTTGTGATTTTCCGGGCCTTGAAATAAACTTGATCTGATTGTGACTGATCACCTAAAAAAAAAAAAAAAAAAAAAAGAGAGAGAGAGACTTGTTTATTTTCCCAGGGAAGAATTTTCTTTATTTCCTCATCTCCTGTCTGTATTATCAGCTCTTTTCAAAGCTGTCGTAGAAATGGTGGTGCCTGGGCAGGGAAAGAGCCTAAAATTCGTCAGTTATAACTTCCCAGTGAGTGAATGAAAGAATATCAGGTTCCACTCCTACCTTGACCATGAGACTAGCCTTCAGAATGCTCTGAATACTGCTTTGTACTTCTCCAGCTGTCTTTTTGAACACTTTAAAGCAAGAAAATCTTCACATTAAAATGAATTGGAGGGCCACCAAGGTGGCTCAGTTGGTTAAGTGTCTGACCCTTGATTTCTGCTCAGGTCATGATCTCATGGTTCATGAGTTCAAGCCCCACATTGGGCTCTGCGCTGACAATCCCAATCTGTTTGGGATTGTTCTCTCCTTTCTCTCTCTTCTTCCCCAGCTCATGTGCACATTGCCGCCCTCTCTCTCAAAATAAATAAATAAGCATTTAAAAAAATAAATAAAATGATTTGGAAAAAAAAAAAAAAAACACTTCCAAAATGCCAAAAGGAGGGTGAAATCTCATTTTTACAGCCAGCTTTACCTGGAGAGGCAAGCAATAGTCTGTGGTTCTGAATGGTGTGGTTAGTCACTTGTGCCCATTTTTATTGAGTCTGTCTGCCTCTCTGTCTTCCTCAATTCTTAGGGTCTCTCAGGTCACCTTTCAGTACTAAAAGGATGCGTGTAAAAGGGGTATGCAAACAGAGAAATTCTGTTTCTGAAATTGAGGAAGAGATTGGCGGGAGTTAATACATGGGTTTGTTAGACTGGAAAGATCTCTTCTTCTTTTCCCAGATGTTCAAACACCTGTGCCTATCACTGCTGCCCCTAGTTAGTGCCTGTCACATGGGACCTATTAAATCTCCCACTCATATGTTCCTGGAGCATCTTAGGTTTCAGCATGTAGCCTTGGATCTTCAGAGACCCCCAACCCAGATCCCACCCTCCCATCTAATTCCCCACTCAGTCTCTGGATCTAAAATTATCCCATTACCCAGAGTGCACAGCCTCATCTCCTTGGCTCTTCATTGGGTTGCGTTCCTGGCTAGCAATGCAAGAACAGAGCAGAAGCCACCATACCAAACAGGCTTCCACTCTTCTCTAGGTCCCCAGGAGGCTGTGACGTAGCACAACTATCCAGCGAGCAGGAGCCGTTATTACCGATGTGTCACCATATCCTGACTTAGCTGGGGGATCCTGGCCCTATGCCCCCTTCCCAACCCTCAACAACTCGTGAGATTTATCTTCCCCACACAGCCCTCCCAGGAGAACCAAAGGGAAAATGAGAATGTGAGACCCTCAGTAGTTAAATGTGCTCACCCTCAAAATACGTGGCATAGGTCTTTATGGGTTATCTACTCAATTGGCGAGACTGAACATGTGCGACAGACATCAACTAAGCATGAAACGGCCAGAAAATAAAAAAGGTTCATCTCTGGTGACCTCTTGAAGAATTTTGCATGCAAAATATCGAAGGGAAAAACTATTTTCATTTCAGTAAAATTTGTAAGTCTTGTCCTTTTTAGTTTGGTGTTATTTTAAACGTCACATGAATTATTTTTCCGTGCCTGGGGTCTCCTAGCGTCTTCTCTGACCACCCCCCCCACGTATGGTGGAAACAGCACACAATCAGGAGTCCCTGCAGAGAAGGGACCAGCAACCGGGTGGCCTAGCTGGTTGTGTGACCTTGCTCATAGTGTGTAACTTCTCTGCACTTCCGTTTCCTAATGTAACAAAAACTGATCTCAACGTTTAAAATCACTGTCAGTTCTAAAAGTCCACGATGCTACAGCTTTACGGTAATTTAAATTCCTATCCATGAGCCAGTTGAGGTTTACAAAGTATAATCAGTTGATTACTGTCATCATGGCTGGAAACCTTGGAAGACATAGCTGACTGTAGGGCATAGATGGAACATCAGCACGTGCTTTTGAACAGCTGCTTCTTTGGGACATACACAACCGTGTGCCTCGAAGTATGATGGAGAATGCACCCTTCCTGAAACAAAGGACTCTCTAGGGTCTGGATGTCCAATGCAAACTGCAAACCAGAAGAGATCACCATGTTCCCATGAAAGAGGCTGATGAAAAACAGATCCTGGGCTCACAGTTGCACCGTTCCCAGGGATCGCTCAGCTCCTGGGCAACATAGTGCTGTGCTCTGTCAGTACCTGAGAAAATGGAAAGGGCCTTGTCTGGCCCCATTTCCAGACCCAGTCCGTCCACCCCCCAGCAGAATCCTGATCAGAGTGTCCCCGGGCAGTGACCTCTTGGGGAATGTAGTAAATCCTACCCGGTAGGTAATCTTTAAGGAGCCTTCAGGCTTTGGTGCCTTGTGACTCAAAACCTGGGGTCTGAGGGATAGGAAGTGGATGTCCGGGGAATTAGCCACAGCTAATTTTGCAGCCCAAATGGCTCTAGGTCATCAGCTCTGCCTCGGATGGGGAAGGCCGGCTGCCCAAAGTCGAAGTGACCAACAGGAAAAGAGGAAACTTCACAGCACTGATGTTTCGTGAGCGGTTTGCAAGGAGGTAGGTGCAGCTTCTGCAGAGAGAATCCAAGAAGGCTTCCTAGAGGAGGTGGAAGTCTGGGAGTATTTTAAAAAGGGAGGAGGAAGGCAGCTTGGTAAATTTGAGATTAAAAAGGAGGCCTTCCACAGGCAAACCCAAGCCGATTAGCTGCCTGAGTGCTAAAGGCTGTAAACTCTGGGTACTCACTCGGTGGGTGCTCTGTGCCGTTGTGGGAGTTGCCCACAGACCCCCAGAAAGTTGTGGGCTGTGCGGCCCGGGTTGGGCTGCTGTTACTGCTCCCTTCAGCCTGGGGCAGGAGGCAGCCACCAGCCTCGGCCTGACAAGGACACAGAGCAGAGGCGAAGGGGGGAGAAGTGACGGACGTGGAGGATGGTGGTGGGCCAGTTATCCAGAAGCCTTCACTGTCTACCCATCTGCCCTTCTCGCCTTCCCCTTCTGGGGCCTTCCAGAACAAGCGCTTTTCCCGCCAGATGTTTTGAGTCTCCTTTCCTGTCCTAATTAAAGACAGCTTTTCTTTCTGCTTGAGAAGGAAGGGGAGGAATATGCCCTGCAGCCCTTTCCCTGCTCCCCCCTCTTTCCTCTGGGGTGAGAGGCTCTCCATTTCCAAGCAAAAGGTGGGGTCCGATGGTTCACCCAGCCCCTTCCCAGCAGCAAGCTGGTCTCCGAAGGACTCCAGCTCTTTTCCCGGTAGGAGAAATGTCACCCTCACCACATCTCCGCCCCCCCCTCCCCTACAGCACTCACCTCGCTAAGATAGATGCAAAGCCCATTTCCCCCAGAGAAGCTGCGCTTTCCAGCTGTCAGTGGGGGAACAATGCCTCTGCCTCAGAACAGACGTCTTTCCTGGGAGAGAACTGTGGCCAGTTAGAGAAATTATTCACTTTTCTCGCCAAGTACCACTGGAACCACTCAATTAGGGAGAACCGTGGTTCAGCATCGGTTATTCCCGAGGGCGGCCATTTAGCATCAGCAACCCTGTCCAGATGTCCCCGGGGGTCTGCGCGGTCAGCAGGGCCAGCCCCGGTGCTTCTGCCGGTCCAGTTCGATATGCTGTAATTCTGGGCCTCATAAGGCAAGGTGAAAGGACCCAGGCAGAGCACTGTGGGGGAGCCCCCTTTCATTTGATGAGACCCCCCAAGCCCGAGGAGGAAAATAGGTTCCCAAGAACAAACACCGATCTCTCCAGGCAGCTACACTCGTGTTCTGTAGAACTTCCAGCTCCCTCTCAAGTCTCCTTCAAGCAGCCTTGAGTTTCTGTCTCCCTCGGTGTCTCATCAGTAGCCTCAGAGCAGAGAGGGTCCCTTTCAGGCTCTGCAAGACAGTCCTGGGGGCTACCGCGTGACATCTGGTGCTTTTGTCTTCTCCCACCCTGGCTCATTTGGGGTAATGGCTCCCACTGCGGCTGAAACTCTGTCACTGATGTCCGCGTTTAATTCCTGCCTGTATCCAATGTCAAAGTCGCCGCTGCGTATGGCAGGGCATCCTCACCGGTGACAACGGTAGATGCTGGCACCGATTCTGCAGGTGCCCTGCGTGCTAGTATCCCAGCCCTTCCGTCTTTACTTTCCTCTTTTACCGGCCCCGCAAAATCTCTCAGTGACTGACGTGAAGGAAAGGGAATCTTCTCTTTCCTCTAGAACTGGTGGGCCCCTGTCATAAAAGCACACGCACGTGCCCTGACACTAACTGCACTCCATGATCCCTTGTATAAATAAATACCTGGCACATTTACCCTATCAGCCCTTCACACATCACGTATCTCCTAAATCCCCAGCCCTCGGATAGTTCTAATTCACGCTGAGACGGATTCAGAATTACTGTGATTGTGGTAGTTAAGGGTTTGGGTTGGAATCCTGGCTCCACTGCTTGCCCGCTCTGAGCTTTAGTTTCCTCATCTATAAAAGACGGATGATGATAATTATGTCACAAGGGTGTGTTAAAGGCAATGCACGTTTAAAATGTGGTCAATAAATAATGGCTATTATGATTTCTATCAAATTTTTCTTTTCTTTTAATGTTTATTTATTTTTGAGAGAGACAGAGACAGGATGTGAATGGGTTAGGGGCAGAGAGAGAGGGAGACACAGAATCCTGAGCAGGCTCCGGGCTCTGAGCTATCAGCACAGAGCCCGACGCGGGGCTCGAACTCACGAGCTGTGAGATCATGTCGGACGCTCAACTGACTGAGCCACCCAGGCGCATCACATTTTTCTTACTGTAGAAGGAGCTGAGGTCGAGTTGGGTGAGGTGACTTATCTACTACACAACCGAAGAGAGGCAAAGGCAAATCAGTGTGCCTCCAGGCATCTGACTCAAAGTTCAGTCTTCTGGAATAACATTATCTTTCCATAGCTCCATGGGTGAGTTTCCACCAGAGCTGTATTTGGCTGGCAATATTTTTTTCCCCATTTAATGTCACTGATAAGTCCATGCTGAAAAGACTCAGTAAACAAACGGAGTCATGGGAAGGCAGGAAGGAGACAAAGAGAAAGCAGACTGAAAATTCTGGTAAAGCAAAGGGAAATCATCCATGAGTCACTTGATGGTGACTAGCATCTTCAGCTCCTTGTTTTAGGGGGGAATTTTGGAAGACAAGGCAACTTCAGAGGAAGAACCTGAGGCTTGGAGACTAGTGAAGCTGCGTTTAACTCCTGGCACATTGACCAACTGTTAGTTGGAGTCCTTTGATAACACATTGACTCGCATATATGAGGGAACAAGAAAAGACCTTGATAATGGTTGCCTTATTGAAAGAGCTCAAACTTGGGAATTATGAAGGGAAAGGAACTTTGCCAAGGAGACACATCCAAGGTGCGGGCAGAGCTGGAACTAAAGCCCAGGTCTCATGAATGTTTTGAGGTGGTCTGAATCTAGAATGTTTTCCCAAAGGCTCCAGACTAGGCCCTGAGAAGGGACACATTTCCCCACATGTCAGTCACATGCAAGGCTGCTTCCGTAGAGCAACCAGACACAGACAGCCAGCAGGAGGCCAGGAGGCCCTTACTCTTGTATTCTTCTTGCTGTTGAATCTCAAGCGCCTAGGCCTTGGTAGAAAGAAGGCTCTCTAACAGGCTAGTTTTACCCTTTAGTAAAACAGGTAGCCGTTTTCGTGATGGTAACTTAAGGGAGGAAGGTTAATGCTCTGTACTACCTATCTATTCTTGTATAACAAATTAAACTTAGTGGCTTAAAGTGATACACTTTAATCAGAACTTCTGTGTGTCAAGAGTTTGAGAGAGACTTGGCCGAGTCGTTCTGGCTTGGGATCCTTGATGAAGTAGCTGTCAAGATGTCAGCTGGGGCTGCAGTTTTCTGAATGTCTGCCCGGAGCTGGGGGATCTGCTTCCAAGATGGCGCACTCACACAGCTATAGACCGGAGGCCTCAGTTCCTCATCACGGGAAGATTAAGGGCCAGTCCTGGCAGCTGATGTCTCCCAGAAGGAGTTAGCAAGAGAGAGACCAAGGAGGATGCTGTAATGCCATTTATGATGAAGTCTCAGAAGCCACAAACTGTCATTTCTGCCATATTCTAATCCTTAGGAGTGAGGTGCTAACTCCTTTTCACACTAACAGAAGGGGAATTATGCTTCACCTCTTGAAGGATGAAATAGCAAGGATTCATGGACATGCCTTAAAATCATCACATGCTCTCTCAGCCTGAGTATTATCCATTTGCTTCAAATTTCACCACGGGTGAACTCAAGAGAGATTTAAAAAAGAACAACAACAAACCTCATTTTCATTTTGCAAATGATTTAAATTTATGTCGTTGTGAGTGTATGGGATGGCACTGACCAGCAGCAGGAGGCTCAGGTTCTATTTTGCACTCTGCGTCTGGCGTGCCGTAGGCCTTGGACACGCTGCTTCTCTGGGCTTCGGTTTCTTCCTTCGTAAAATGATTGACATGGACTATATTTTTACATAGTCCCTTTTGACTCTGATATTCTCTCTCCCAATAGTGTTTTTTATGTGTTAAAGTCCACTTATGACAATATTTCCTGTGTATGCTATCGATTTGTCCATACGTGCATGTATGTGTGTGCGAATACATATGCATATATTTAACATGTGTTTGTGCATATATTTTAACAGGTGTCCTGTGCCTCTATGTGTCAAAAGTCTATTTAAATAAATCTTTTATGGCCCTTTAGTTTAGTTTTAGAAGTAAGGTGAGGCTGTTTATGTTACAAGAACATAGTTTTTTTTGTTTTTTTGTTCCCCCACAGCAGCCAAAGCACAGCATGCTATTTCTATAAATGGGGCATGATGATGTTTTGTTATGAAATGCCTTTTGATGTAGGACAGCCACAGTCCAGTGACTTCCAAATATATTTCAGCCTACTGTAAAGAATAAAATGATAGATCTTCTCTTGGCCACAGGGTCTCTGCACACATTTCCAGGAACTTGAGACCATTTACTGAATCCAAACAGAGAAATATTGTTTTAATGGTTATAGATGTGTCCACTCAGCTTTGAACAAGTTCCCCTCCTGCTCCTAGCCCCTCATGTCTGAGGCCCAGCATGAATCGGTCAGCCTGGGTCACAAAAGAAGTGATACGCCCGAGTATGTCTTCCAGACAAGACCCCAGCCCTCCAGTCGTCCCACAGACCGCCTGTGACTCTTCCTTGACCCGCCATTCCACATATAAAATATCCATTAATCACGGGGTCTCTTTATTTTCACCAAGGACTACCCACCTATAGAACAAAATGTTTAAGAGGACAAATCTTTTAAAACAATCGAGGAATTGAAGAAACTGAAAATATTGTTTCAAGGGCTTCTCTAGTCTCTGGGTCTTTCCTAGCAGTCCCACTGTACATATATATCCCAGGGAATTATTCATACAGGTCCGGAAGAGAGTGTTGCTCAGGGTATTCAGAGTGGTGGTATCTGTAGTAGTGGGAGTTAGATTCAGTTGGGTGTCCACCTGCAAGGACTGGACAAGTACATGTAGTAGAAGCATCATATGGATACTGTCCAATGATTAGAAGTGTATCAGTTATCTATTGCCGTGTAACAAATTACCCTAAACTTAGGCCCTTAAAGCAACAAACATTTATTATCTTGCAGTCTCGATGGGTCAAGGGTCAGCATAGCCTAGTTGGATCCTTTGGTTCAGGACCTCTCGTAAGAGGGCGAGCAAGGGTTATCCAGAGCAACAGTCATCCCAAGGCTCGACCGGACTGGGGGGGAATGTTTACCTCCAAAGTCACTCACAAGCTGTTGGAAGGATTCAGTTTTTTGTACTATTAGATTGAGAGCCTCAATTCCTTGCTGGCTGTTGGTTGCAGGCTTCTCTCCAGCCCCTGCCATTTGGGATCTCAGCATTTCAGCGGGCTTCCATCAGAGCGAGCAAAATAAGAAAGCAAGAGAGAAAGATGGAGGTTTTGTGTAACTGAATCTCCTAAGTGACATCCATCACTTTTGCCACATTCTGTTCATTAGGAGCAGGTCACTAGGTCTGGCCCACGTTCGAGATGAGGTGATTGCACAGGGCATGAATGCCAACAGGCTAGAGCCACTTTAGGAGCTGCCCATCACAAGAAGAGACAAATTCAAGGGCCACACAGCATTAAATACAGTAGTTAAAAGAAAAAGGTAAGAGTTGGGATGAAATCTGCCATGGAATACAACTTGTGTAAATTAAAATATAGAGGAAGCCATGCTACATGTTTTAAAGGATACAACAAACTCAAGAGCATATGCCAGTTGCATGGTAATGTTTGCCTGCTGGGCATGGAGAGTGGAGGAAAAACGAGAATAAATAACTACATAAATCCAGAATGGGACCTTGCAGACACAGGAGAAAATGGTGGACTAGGAACTCGGGACCAAGTTTAACTCTCTGCATCTGAGACTCAAAAGGGAAGGAAAAGAAAGGAATGAAACAAAACCCCTAGGTCTCCCAGTATTCACGCCCTCATAGAAAGTTCTCACCAAGACCCCACACCCCAGGATAACACTGGATTAAAGTCACCTCAAGGGCTCAGAGACTTCCACCAAGTAAAAGGGGAATCTGTGTCATTGTGACTTAATTTGGAGTAATAGGCTCTAAAAATTTAACATGCAAAAGATGGGCTCACAGGGTAACCCACTGTCCCAGGACCAAACGACGGTCCTGGGAAAACCGGGATGAGTTGGTCACTTTAACAACCTGGGGAGCTTGTGAAAAATGCAAATTGCAGCACTTTCACAGAAAACTATGATTCAGTGTGCCTGAGCTACACCAGAAATCTGCATTTTAAGCAGCACCAGAAGCCCTTCTAATATAGTCGGCCCATGGATGACCCTTCCAGAAACACTACTACGGAAGGGTCCTTTTGAAAGGTACTGCTGGTGGCAGGAAGGCTCTAACAATTCTCAAGTTTGTGATCACAAATCGTATGCAGCCTTCTGAGAACAGTTCTTCATTACCTGCTGATAATTCAAGGGCTCTAATTCTCAGCTCACTGATTTCTAGAATGTGTCTTCCACATAACCCAGACTCCACGATCCAGGAGGCAAAGTTCAGGAAGGGGTCAAGACAGACGTTTAGGGAAGACGATTTCCCTGACTGGCTGTGACCAGAAACCACACCCCCACGGCTGGATTAGGCAGCCACAGAAAAGTCTCCTGAAAGTCACCCACGCCACAGCTGAGGAATGTGCTAATGAGATTAGGGAAAGGACCTATAGGTCTTCAGGAAGCAGCCTGCTTAAAATGTAATCCCTGTAAAATATTTTCCATATTTGGAAGATAAAAAGGTCACCCGAGTACATTGAGGGGAGAAAGTGTGATGAGGTAATGAATGCCCAATGGGATGTAGCTGAAGAAGGGTGAGGAGTCCTGCCGTCACAGGGGTGTGGATCTTGAGTGGCTGCAGGTGTACTTAGGTAGATGCATCCTTATGAGGAAGGGTGTGTCAGACCACAGAAGTTTGTCAAATACTTCCAGCGACCGATCGGTTGTTCTCGCTCTATTTTTACGTTCACTAAACAACCTTTTAATTTCCCTTTATTCTTTGTTCTCCAAATGTAGATTGAATAACGTGTGTGAGGGGAGCAGAGAGGTTTAGAGTTGTTTGCATCACGGTCTTAATTTTTTAATTGGATTTTAGGTCTAATGAAGGTAGACTCGAACCACCAGAAGACAAATACAAGTTTATTGGTTTCGAAAGTCATCTCTAAAGTCAAATCTAGGGGCACCTGTGTGGTTCAGTCTTCTGAGAGCATCTGATTTTGGCTCAGGTCATGATCTCGTGGTTTACGAGTTCAAGCCCCATGCCAGGCTCTGTGCTGACAGTTCAGAGCCTGGAACCTCCTTCGGGTTCTGTGTGTCCCTCTCTCTCTGCCCCTCCCCTGCTTGTGTTCTGTCTCTCCCTCTCTCAAAAATAAATAAACATTAAAAAAAAATAAAGTCAAATCGTAAGTTTTAGATCCCTAGTGAAAGTGACCTTGAAATAAGGATTCAAGTACAATTGGTTTATTTGGGAGGGGATCCCAGGAAACACACGTGGAATACCGGAGAGTAAGACAAGGAAGGAAGCAAACTGTTAAAAGGTACATATCAAGCCAATTACCACTACGGGTAACTGGGGTTAGAGTCTAGTTGGGAATTCTGAGAGACACTATAGACAATATACTGTCCATATATAGAATACACTTCAGAGTTATTCTAAACATGGGGTATTCATCCACTAATTCCCCATCTGTCATCAGTCGAGAGCTGCTTCTTAGGGGATTAAGCCTCAGATACTTCTGCTGTGTCCTATGTGAAAGCTAAGCATGTTCTCATGACTGCACAGAATCACAGATGTTTTCCATAAACAGCCTGGAGACGGCAGAGATGCATACCAGGGGGATATGGGTGGGCTATCAACAACATCTGCTATAATAGCTCAAATTTGCTGCATGCTTACGAGATTCCATGTGCCAGATTAAATATGTATCATCTCATTTAATATCTGATGCATAGTCCCCATTTCCCAGATCAGGAAACAGATGTAGAGTGCAAAGTGACTTGCTCGTGGTCGCACAGTCGGCTAATGGTATAGCTGGGATTTGAACCAGATAGCTGGTCTTTGAAATCCAAGCTATTGACCACTTCATTCTACTGGATCCTAGAAAAGTTTATATCTAGTTCAGGGAATAGAAATAGATTTCAAGATGTGGGTGTACAAACCCCTTGCTTCACGAAGTGTGGATTGGATTTTAGTTTTGGGATCCATCACTGGTCTCAAGTTTGGGCATATGGATGAAGTTCAAGAATCATCAAGGGTCCTGGATGGCTGCAAGAGAAATCACAGGTAGTTGAGAGCAAGCAATATTGGGGAGGATTTTGTGGTTTTTGTTTTTGTTTATGGTTTGATATAGAGTGTGAATGGGGGAGGGGCAGAGGAAAGGAGAGAGAGAGAGACTCTTAAGCAGGCTCCACGCCACAGTGCAGAACACAACAAGGGGCTCGATCTCATGACAGTGGGACCATGACCTGAGCCGAAATTAAGAATCAGAGGCTTAACTGCCTAAGCCATCCAGGGGCCCCCTTGGGGAGGATTTTGAATGGCAAGGTAAGGAGTTTACCTGCAGAGATTGGACAATAAGGAAGTCTTGAGGCTTTTTGAGCAAGGGCATGGCAGGAGGTGGGCTTGAGTAACATTAAAGAGTGCTAATAAGAGTGCCTGTGGCTCAGTTGGTTAAGCCTCCAACTTTTGATCTCAGCTCAGGTCTTGATCTCAGAGTTGTGGGTTTGAGCCCTGCGTTGAACTCCATGCAGGGTTTGAAGCCTGCTTTAAAAAAAAAACAAGAGTGCTAAT
The DNA here is from genome assembly GCF_023721935.1 of Panthera uncia. Classification (NCBI taxonomy): domain Eukaryota; kingdom Metazoa; phylum Chordata; class Mammalia; order Carnivora; family Felidae; genus Panthera; species Panthera uncia. The sequence continues at coordinate 20,072,476 of NW_026057584.1, forward strand.
AATATAAAACAATGTTAATAAAGTGACACTGAGAAGAAAACAATGAATTTACTGGGACCGAAGAGAAGATGGAAAACCAGGTAGGAGCCGTGGCAATAATTTAACAATTTGAGGATACTTCTTCCAGAGTCAATGTGAATGGGCATGGTAGAAAAGGTGAGAAGAGCAGTTCTGATAAAGACTTCTAGACCAGATCATAGACACTGAATGTTAGAGGACTCTAACCCTAGACATCACGGTCATTAGTGGAGCACAATGGAGAGGGGGACCAGACTAGCCAGCTTGGACCTGAGCATGGTTGGACTTTCTAGTTCTACTTTGGCGTCTGGTCCTAAGCTTTCCTATTTAGAGACAGTTTAATCTTTTCACTCTGTGTTGACCAGACTCCATGTGAATTGATGACTCATTTTACCGAAGAAAAAAGATTGACGAATGCTGGTTTGATAAATCAATGTGCCATGACATTCACAATAGCTCCTGAAATACTTAGGTTGAGAGGTTAGTTGATGCATTGGCTTTCTAGAAAGGGATTTTTGTCTCTCTCCAGACCAGAACCCTAAAGGCACAGCTAGTCCAAGATTCTATATTCACCTTTTGTCTTGATATCTTAATTCAAACTCTCAACTATGCCTTTCTGCTGATGACTTTCAAATTCATATCTCAAAAACTAATCTTTTCCCTTAAATGTAATTTCCAGCTGCCAGTTAGATGTCCCCACTGGGATATTCTGCTAGAACCTCAAACTGAAAATGGTCAAAAATTTTGCTTGTCACGCTCTTCCACAAACAAGTTTGTCTCCCCACATCATACTAATGATCCTATCATTCCTCAACTTGCCATGACTCAACCCTCGGAATGGCCTTTCACTCCTTTTCAGTGGTCCATTCCATCTAATGGATGTCAAAACCTGCTGATTTTATTACTTTAATTTCTCTTAAAATTGGTGGGCCCCTCTCTCTTCATACTACGATAGTAATAGTAATTAGTATAGGATAGCATAGCTATAGTCACAGCATGGTAATTACTATAGTATAACAGAGCAATTAGCATAGTATAGCATAGTAATAGTATAATAATTGGTATAGTATAGTAATTAGCATAATATGCTTACAGAATAGTAATAGCATAGTAATAGTAATAGTATAGTATAATAGTAATAGTATAGTAGTTAGTGTAATATAGTAATATTATAGTATATTAATAAGATAATAACTAGTATAGTATAGTAATAGTATTGTATAGAAATAGTTTAGTTCAGGTGTTCATTGCCTAATACATGTGTATTCCCATTTCTTCTACTGTCCTCCCTCAAAATAAATAGGACCTCATCTTCATAGTACTTTTCTATATATCATCAATTATCACTGATAGTTAACAATGATCAGCCACATTTCAGGTAAGAAAACTGAGCTACAGAGAAGTGAAGTGACTTTCTTGAGATAACTTAGTAAGTGACAGGATGAGAGTTGGAATCCAGATCTCTTCTACAAACAAAGGGCTACATGGAACGGCTTGGCTTCTTTTCTAGATTTTGATCTCCTCAAAGTGGGGATTGTTTTATAGAACCCTGTGATTCACGATGCCTTACTGATAGTAGCTACTGCTTGATTTGTTGTTGTTGTTGTTGTTGTTTTGTTTGTTTAATGAATGAAGGTTCTGCCTGATGATAGCATTCAGGGGAACATGGAGCTGGGAATCATCTGGTCCTGCTGTTGTACAAAAGAGAGGTCGTACCTAATCCAGTCTGATGACAGACTTTAGCCATATTAGATCATTTAAGTAACATCCGGCTAGGAGAAGAAGAGACCCAAGAGAAATCAGGCTGCAGACTATGTGAAATCAGACACTGGGCTCAAAAGCATGTGCTAAGCTGGACTTTCTTTGTTGTATACCTGGAAACTCACACTCTTCTTAACCTAACAAAAGAAGAGTCAGAATTGGGGACTTAAAAAGACACAGTGCATGCAAGAGAGTGTTTGCAAGTGTAGGTGGGGCAGCAGCTCTCTGGGAGCCCCAGTAAAATTACTTTCTGGCTGAATGAGCTTGCAAACCCTTTCTTGAGGCTGAGCAGTACTGTGTCATGCCTCTACCACAGGCATTTCTCTCTGAAAAGTCAACGACCCGAGAAAGCAGTTGGTGGTGGGAGGAGGGGGAGTCCCTGAGCTAATCCGTGAGGTTGAGACAGAAACACGGCTGCTTTGGATTGAGCCTGGGGAGATCAAGGGAAAGCATGACTGCTCTGTTTGGAGAGGCCCGTCTGCAGCTGGCACCATCGTGAGCACTCAAGTTCTCTGTCAATAAGCACTTTACAGGGGAGATAAATGGATTTGAAGCTGAGGATGGGAGGAGGGTGTCTGGGAAAGAATAAACACATTATCTGAGCCCATCCACCAAGCCCCTGCACTGAAATGCTCAAGGACTCAGACCATGTGCTTAGCAGGGGCTGGGTGGGAGAAAGGGACGCTCTATTCCTGTGGGTGAGGGAAGAGGCAGAGGTCTGGTCCAGTAATCATAGACAGCATTTGAAGACTGGGGTCTGTACTTTGCTTCACCCCCACAGGGGTGCGTGGTACTGTGCTATGGGATCGAATATCAAATGACAACTCAGCCACCATCTTGACAGCAAGACTAGAAATGATTAGCTTCTTGCAAAGACAGAACATAAATATTCATTCTAGATGGGTAGGTGGGGGGCAATATCCAGCAACACGGAAGGTGAAATCAAATGCCTGGGCAAATTCGGGAAAATTGTGACTTTTTTTTTTTCTATAATGGCATCCCTCCCTATGTATTTTTAAAGGACCAAGAAAAGTCCTTCCCAAGGAAGTATAGGTTTGGAGAAGGGTAGTTCCAGACACACTTAGGTTTTGAAACACCGAATTAATCACTATTGGCCTTATTTTATTAAACATGACCTCCTCACAGAGTACAGGCCAAAGAATCAGGCACCAATATTCAGTATTGAAGAATATGGTTCTGAAAAATGATATTATGTTGTTCAATTGTCTTACAGTGCAAACCCGGCCATTCCTAAATCCCCTAGGAAATCCTTGTCCTTTTAGTAACATTACTAGTAACGTCATCATGAGATAGAAGTGGCTCCCTAGTTCTAGTACATTCCTTGTCCCAACACATCTGCTAATATGGTGCATTCACAGTCTATTTTGTTGCCCTTCATCCTGTGTCACCCAACATACTCTGTGATCTGGCAGCTACATATAGCTCTGGTTTTAATATTTGTTACCTCCTCTAGCACTCCAGAGTAAAGAAATTCTTCTCTTCTCTTGTCTTCCCATTACCTCCTATCTCTCTCTTCTCTTTCCTACTTCTTGTTCCCATCACCTCTGAATTGGACTATGGCTACGACATGCTTCCATCTCTTTTCCACATTACCTCCACAGTAGATGAAATGAAATAGGAACTAGCCCTCTTACCCCCAACACCACTCTCTTTCCCCTGCCTGACCCCAGATCCATGTAAGTAGAATATAGGGAAGGAGTGAAGGGAGGAATCATTTCAGTGACTTGTAGGCTGGATGGGGACTGTCATAAGTTCTTCTTTCCCAAGCCAAGTGAGGGAGCTACCAAGAGAATTACTCTTAGAGACTCTGGATGGTCCAAGAAATAAAGACAGGGATTCTTGTCTCTCGTTAGAAGTTTGCAGCACTCTCAACAATAGCTAAATTATGGAAAGAGCCTAAATGTCCATCAGCTGATGAATGGATAAAGAAATTGTGGTTTCTATACACAATGGAATACTACGTGGCAATGGGAAAGAATGAAATATGGCCTTTTGTAGCAACATGGATGGAACTGGAGAGTGTTACGCTAAGTGAAATAAGTCATACAGAGAAGGACAGACTCCATATGTTTTCACTCCTATGTGGATCCTGAGAACCTTAACAGAAGACCATGAGGGAGGGGAAGAAAAAAAATGGTTAGAGAGGGAGGGAGCCAAAACATAAGAGACTCCTAAAAACTGAAAACAAACTGAGGGTTTATGGGGGGTGGGACGGAGGGGAGGGTGGGTGAGGGGTATTGAGGAGGGCACCTGTTGGGATGAGCACTGGGTGTTGTATGGAAACCAATTTGACAATAAATTTCATAATAATAAAAAAAAAGAAGTTTGCTTGGGTAGCACACTTGATAAACTCCATGAACTTTCTTGCATGAAGCCTTTTCCAACCCCCACCTTTGCCCCAGCAGGGAAGGAGAAGACTGGATAGAAATGAAAAGAGTCTGCATCCTCTCCTTTTATGTTGCCATGGAGACAGGAGATTTCTTTGGGTCAAATGCCCACCACAGAATGGAGCTGGGTTCATGCTGTGTGGCTGTCTTTCCTGGTCTCATCTGCCCGGGGAGGGTGACCAATGTGCCCTGGCATCCAACAGCAATAGGTAGTGACACCGAGGAGGTAGGGGAAAGTGCTGTTGGAAATAATAAGCTGGAAGCCAATCTTTCTAGATCAGGCAACTGATATGACTCTCCTTCCTCCAAAGGGGTCAAGGGGAAGCATTTGTGTGTCTGCTGACAGAAGGCATCTACTATCAGCCACATTAGTGAGAAAGGCAGAAACAGCCGCTGGAAAGACAGCGACAACAGAGACTACTCCTCAAGCAAGATGATCTTATTTTTTTCTGTCTCCCAACATCTTGCATGGGCTAGAGCCTTGAATAGGGAGAGGCAGAGGCAGACCTGGGGCAGACCAGTTCTCCATCTCAATCCCTAGGCTGAAGAGGAGAAAATAAGTAAAAGAGTAGGCACCCCCTCTTCTGGTCCCTTCAATCACAAATAGGGAAGAGGAAAACCTTGCTTGGAATATGAGATTGCCGCTTTAAATGGGATCATTTCTAATAACTAAAAAAGACCCCAAAATGGCCACCAGGAAGTTATGTTCAAGATGTCATTACGCGGCCAGAATGGCGTGGCTGAAGGCCCGAGCAAAGCTGGTCCAAACTGCTTCCTGTTTGCAGCCACTGAGTAGACAACATACAATAAATGAGTTCTCATAATGACACGCAATGACATGCATGACGTCTCATCATGTCACCCTGCTGGTGAAGAGCTCCCAATGACTCCTTATTCTTTACCCTACAGGATAAAAACGTATTCTTTGCATGACTCACAAGGCCATTGGTGATCAGGCACCTTACGCCTCCATGGTGTTATTTACCTCTTAATTCCAGGCTTGACACTTACAATCATCCCGGCTCACCAGGCTCTCCCACCCCTCTGTGTCTTCGTGCACACAGCTTCCTCTACCAGGAGAGCCCCTTTCCCAAAGGAAATTCCATCAAGTCTTGGTTTAATCCTGGTCTCTTCTGCAAAGCCTTTGCTAATATGTGGAGGCGGAACTACTTATTTCTTCCACCATTTTCTCTTTGTACATAGAACTCAATTATCTTATTGAGCTCCTCCTCATGGCAGTATCTGTGTGTCTGTTTTCTCCCTAGACTCTAAGTTCCTTGAAGGCATCAGCTGTGTGTTCTCCCTTATAACCCCATGTGTGGGTGGGGAGGGGATGGTTTGAAGAATAAGTTAGAGCCTGTGCCAAGAACATAAAATTGGCTTCAAAGAGACTGCCTCAAGTCTGTGATGATGTGGCCTTTGGGCTGACGGAAAAAAAAAAATCTGATTTTATCTGTCAGGGTTCTTTCTATTTGATATATGCTCTTCTTAAAGCCTCTCTATTTGATGATATATCATGTTATTTCTAGTTGTCTCTCCCTGGGTGGAAATCCAATTTTATTTAGATTATGAAATTCTAGAAGGCAGGCCTTATCTTGCTATATATTTTGCATGGCAGAGACATGTTTAATTCTATAAAAGATTTCCTAAAGTCTTATATGTGCCAGACTCTATGCCAAAGTAGCAGATATCAAATAGGGCAGTCATGGCCTCTGCCCTTCAGGGCTCCGCAGAGGCTGGTCCTTCTCTGTCTTGAAATTTTGCCCTCCTTGGCCTTGAAGGAGGTTCCTGAGGGGCCTATAGAGCAGCACAGATAGGGAAGGGTGCCAAAGCAGTTGGGTCAGGCCATTACGGGATCCACCCCGCAAACACCGAGGTGACAAGTGTCTCGTCCAAATCATCGTCACAGCCTTTCTTGGTTCCAACTCCGATGACATTTTCATCTATCATACTCAGTGTTGACTGCGTAGTAACTGCCACTAGAATGTGAAATAGTGGAAAGAGAGGGGTCTTAGAATCAGAAATGATAGAATTCAGACTCAGCGTAGACCAGACTGAGCTAGTCAGATTTGTCACTTATGTTTCCCATTAAATTTTAGCGAGGTGGACCCACCTTTTGCAATCCTAATATAAATAGAAGAGGGTTGTTGGGATTGAGGTATACTGTTCCGGATCATTTCCTTGCCCTTCCCCATTCCCTCATTGGCTGCTGCCCCATTACAAGTGTGCCCAACACATACATACTTACACACACACACACACACACACACACACACACTCCTAATGGGCCCTTTCTCTCACTTCTCAACTAACCCCTCTCCTTTTCCCCGCAATGATTCCTCCACCATCACCGTCTCTCAAAAATCTTGCCAAATTGCCATAACCATCTTTATTCTGTTCCTATAAATGAAGTATTTCATGCCTTCGAGGATTTTCACCTCAATAATTAACATATGTTTCTGAAATTCTAAATATAAGTAAGTCTGGCTTTACATTTCTTTGGTCTTGGACATAGACACGTACATATCTAGTGTAAATACAGAGAGACTGGGTGTGCGTGTGTGCGTCATACATGCATGTATGTATATAAGCAGACACACTATTCGTGTAACAAATGCAAAGCGGAAGTGTATTTTCTACCTCAAGCCTTTCACTGGCTCTTTAGTCTCATCTCTTGGACGAAAGCTTTGCCTCCCCCACAAGTCCCCAGCCCCACACCCCATTCATTCTTTAAACCTAGTTTTATCTGGATCCCCTCAAGGAGTTGCACTGTTGCAACCCTGAGTGTTGAGGCCCAGCCTCCAGGCTAAACTCCGATGTGTCTTTTAGTTACTAAGGACATAAATCTTCCCCTTAGCTCTCTCCCGGGCATTATTTAAATCGGTCAGATTGAGAATCCATCCATTTCTTTCAAGCCCAACCCATGCAGAGCTGTTAACACAATGCCAGAGTTTGAGGCATTAAGCGTGTACCTGCACGCACTTCGAAGTTCTTCATTTCCTTCCCTCTGGGAGTGCTTTCCAGCAGACAGGGGGAGAGAGAGAGAGAGCAGAGCCTAAATAAGCTGATTTATCTGGAAAAGCATTCCTCTCCATCTTTGCCATTTTAATAAAGCTCAGCTTGGGGAGAGATTTGGAGCCCTTCAGGAGCAGGCCCGTTAAAACAATCGAGGAGTGTGTAAAACACAGCTCAGGCCCTGCCTGCCGGTCTGCAAACTGACGTCACCTCATAAATCCACCGGCTCTCCAATCTGCGAGGCACAGCCCGGACCCATCAGTGAGCCGCTTTTTCTGGAGATTAATTATACGTTCAGACAGAGGTCAGGTGTGGGGTCTTTAAAAGATTGCTTCAGTGTTTTGCTCCCCCCACCCCTAGTTTGGGTAAAAAAAAATTATATATATGGATGTCCCTGTGCAGCCAAACTGCTGAAAGGAACACAGCGGCCTAGGGGCCAATCCACCGAATCAGAAGGGATGCAGACATCATTTGACCCCCACTGCCCTGACCACAGAGGAGGGCCTGAGAGCCAGGGTAGGGAAGGGGCTGTCCCTTTGGTGCCTCTTACCTTGCTGCCCTAAGGCCATAGGTGTCTGATCTGCCCCCAGGGCAGTCTGTGGTCAGATTGGAAATGCAATGAATTGAGACAGGCACAGGCTTAGGACAAGCCGGCTCACAGAGGGACGTTGTCTGGAAGCGTGTGCATCCAAGGGGCCCGGGGATGCTGTCGGGGGCCTCTGAGCTCTCTTGCCGGGATGAGCTGGGGTTCGCACATCATCCACCTGGATGTCTCTCCGGGGAATCACTTACACACGCTGAAGAAAGAACAGCAATCATTTAACAGAATGTGGAAAAGGGGAGAAAAAGGTGAGCTGTAGCAGTTGTCAAAGGTGGGAGTGTTTCCAGAAGGGAGTTGTAAATGCTGTATACTCTGAGGGCAGGATATGGGAGAACGGATTTTTTTTTTTTCCTGAGACAGTGCAGGGACTGACGAAGCTGCGGTCGATCAAAAAGTTTCTTAAATCTTGTTCACAAATTTTAGGAGCGTGGCAAGCAGTGATTTGTTGATAAGTGTTTAACAGTTGTCTCTCCGGGAGACAGAAGTGCTGACTTCTGCGGTGGAAGGACGCTCATCGAGGCTGCTGATTTCAGATCCCAGTGTCAGGCCTCCGAATGTGGACATGGGAATGGACAGCAGTAAGCTTTTCCGAGCTGGTGAGAGCTGGCTCGGGTCCACGGCTGGTTGTAATGACCACAGTCAGAAGTTACTAAGCTGCGTTCTCAATCCTTGTGCTGTAAGAGGCTTCACGGCACAGCTGAAAAGGTCGGAGCCCAGCGGGAGGGTCAGTCTTGGCCCGCCACGCACTCCTGGTGGTATATTTATAAGTTGAAACATTAAAGGGCGAAACCTAAAGAAGTCTCCCCATCCCTTGCAACTGTGAACATGCAAGATTTGGTGCCTCCATTTCTCATCATTGCTCTGATGGTCCCCGCCTTTGGTACGGCAGAGGACTGGATGGCATTGTAGGTGGGTGAAAAGGGTTTCAGTCTGCAGCTGGTGTGTGGTCCCCTTTTTGGGGAATTGGAAAGAGAAAGCCTAGCTTCCTTCCAGGTAAAGGGCCTGATTGACATAGCCTGATGGGAATCATGGAGAGTTCTGGAATGCAGCTCCATTCATAGCCCCTGGCTCCTGTGCATGCCCCAAATAAACACAGACTGTTGATGGTGGTTTCAGATGAATCCCCCTGCAAGTGCTGGCATAGCTGTGTGGCCACGGGGCCTTACCCTCCAGGGAGGGAGCCCTGAGCAGGACTGTGACACAGGGGATGCTGTTAGAGGGGGCCGGAGAGGTGAGGGGGGGGGGGTGTCCCTGAAAGCCAATCACTGCGTCCTGTGGTTTGGCAGTTGGCCTAGGAGCCCTGGGGCCTTCTGGGGAAAAGCCAGGGAGAGAGGACAGGGTGAGGCAGAGAGGGAGGAGGACGGGGGAACCTGCTTTCACAAGGCAGGGTGAGCTGTGTGTGCCTGTCAGGCTCAGAATTGCTGGCTCTTTCCTGGAGTGACTTTCTAGAAGGGAGGAAAGGAAACCAACGTGCCCTGGGCAAGGCACGTTCACGGTCTCTTTTCGACCTCGCAACAACCCTGCAGGGCAGATTTCGTCACCGGTTCTCAGATGGGGAAACTGAGGCATGGACGAAAAGGCCTGGCTCTGTGCCCCACAAAGATTAAATGCTAAAGGTGAGATTCGATCCACCCCGATCTGTGCCCAGGGCCCTGCTCTCCTTGGGCTTACGGTCCTTTTTGTCATCTCTGGGTCAAACCTCTGGCTTCACCAAAGCAATCTCATCCAGCACGTATTTGTATGATTTTCCTTTCTTCACACTCTCTCTTCGCAAACAGCCCTTTGGTTGTTGGAGTGAGTGACCAGACTGACGGTGGTGGCCTCTGGCAACAATAGGGAAGGGACGCTTAGCCTGCAGCTTCTCTGTAGGGGCGGGTTCCATGTGCTTCCGGCATCTGCCCCGGAGACTCTCAGCTGGCTTGGCACAGCCGGGGCACCAGCGCAGCCCTCCTGCCAGCAGACCGCTAATCGCACCAATGATTCCTTCGGCTTCTGGCTTTGGAGCTCAGCGACCTGTGTTCAATTGGCCATGTGTCCCCATCAGAGCGTTGACACTTGTCAGCTGCTCGCTCAAGATCCAGGCAGGACTCTCTCTGTCTATCGGTCCTCGTGGCCACGTTCTGCCCTCCAAACCCTCCTTGCACAAACATAAGACTCACCCTGAACTCCTCCCCACAGGGGCACTCACCCCTTGGCTCTCGTTCAGAATAAACAGGCAAGTCTCTAGACGCTAAAACCCTGCCCCGAAGTGAAACAAAGCCAGCAAGGCCACCTGCCTCCCCTCTCCCTGTTCCCATCGCATCTTCTGTGTCCCTTCTGTGCCCCACTGACGTTTTGTGCTGACTTATCCACTTGAAGGCAAGCACCAAAATCCCTAAATGCTTTCTTTGAAGAACTTTTGTTGAGTTTTTATGGTTTGGATGTTCTCTTTTTCCCCGTTGGTAAGGTGGTGAGTTTTGCTGGCTGGGAATAACAGCAAGAGCTTTTACTGAAGTTTGAGCAAGGCTCACTTACTGTCTTGCAAATAGGAATACACGTAACAGGTCTTCACAGATGGCAGTGATAACACCACCCACAATGATGGTAACGGCAATTAACGTTTATTGAACACGTACTGTGTGCTGGGAAATCTATTAAGTACTTGTGAAGATTGTCTTCAGTACTTACAGCAGCACCACGAAATAGAATCTCTCCATTTTTTTTTTAATTTTCATATGAAGAAAATGAGGTTCAGACCAAGTAGGTTAAAATTTACTTAAGTTTTCAAATCTGGTAAAAAAAAAAAAAAGTCTGGTGCTAGAATCTGTGTCTTTGCCAAATGTTCTATACCCTAGAATAGGTATGTGTGTGCATCAAGAATATTAAACTTAGCCACGCAAAATGGCCATTTTGTAGACCAGAAACTAATATAGGCAACTTTATAGAGGTTCAACCTACAAGAGCAAACCCAGAATCCCCTTATCGTCATCATCAGACTTGATTATCTTTGCATTTTGGTGCCTTCCACAGAACAAGCCCTGGATCTGTTAATGTTTTCCGAGTATAAGAGTGAGGGATTGAATGTGTGTGTGAGTGGGAGAGAAAGATTAATTACCAGAAGCAAAGGCAGGTTTCAATTTCAGCGGAAGGAGCCTGGGGGCAGGGCAAGGGATGTTTGTGTGTGTGTGTGTGTGCATGTGCACTCCACACACATGCATCTGAGCCACCGATGGGGAGGGTCCACGTCCCCTTACAAAAGCTCCACCTTATCTCTACCTTCTCTGTGAAACTGCCTGACCACTCGTGTTTCTATCCCATATTTCTCACTGCCCTCACTGAGGTCTTTTCATCCAAATGTCAACCTAGTACCTCCAAAAGAAATACTGAACAGATGTCCTTTTGAAGAATGTGTTACATTTTAATGAACTCCCCCAAACTCCTTTCTAGCATCAATTGTCTGGGGTGAGAAAGTACTGGTTTCAGCTGAATGGAACGGACTTGAGAGAGAATCATCCTGTGGTCCAAGCCCTGGCATCAATCATTTTCTCATGTCACTTGTGCCTTCTCTCTCTTCTCATCACAGATCAAAGTGATGTCAAGCCAGTTCTTTGTAACCTTCAAAGCCACAGGAGGACCTCATAGCGAGGGGAGGGTGAGGGAGGTCCATGTGCCTTGGGGTGGGAACTAGACCATCAGAGAGGAAAGTGGGAAAGGTCAGAAGCAGCTTAACCTTGCTAGAGGGAAGGGTCAGGGTACTAGAGGAACAGGGACACCAAACCCTAAGATCCAAGAAACGGGAAGCCAAAGCTTAGGGCATGAAGCCCTTGGACATGATTCAGCACAAAGGAATGGAAGGAAGGACATATGCCCAGGGGAGCACTATAAGGAGAAGTATGAGACGCAGGAAGACAGGGCTTCCGCTTGCCCTGCAAAGCATGGCCTCCGTGTGTTTTAATTTTTCACTGCAATCCACTCAGTGAAAGTGTTTTTACTACCTTCCCAAATAAACATTTGTTGATTGCCAATTATACTCACTTGTTACCGTACCGATGTATCAGGTACATTCTGAGACCGACACAAAAATATAAATCAAAACAACGGAGAAGATAAAAATAAGTAAGAACGGAAGTAACATTTTCTTTCTACACCCTTGAGGAATCATTTTGCGTTTCCCTTGGGGTGAACTCGTGCCATTTTGGAGAACTCTGGGTTAGAAAAGCTCTGCCAAGAGAGATATAATGTAAGCTGCATATGTAATTTTTTAGTAGCCTCATTTTTAAAATGTAAAGAGAAATCCATGAAATTAGTTCCAGGAACACATTTTATTTAACCCAGTATATCCAAAATATTATCATTTCAGCGCCTAATGAATATACAACTTAGTAATGAATTGTTTTGTAACTAAGTCTTTGGAATCTGGTGCATATTTAACACTCATAGCACATTCCCCTCTGGACAAACCACATTTTAAGTTATCAGCAGCTACATGTGGCTAGTGGCTACTGTATTAGACAGCACGGGGATGGACGAGTGTGACCTCGGGAGGAACGGAAGTCCTAGGGAACATGTGCCTGCAGTCAAGGCTGAGAACGATAGAATAAGTATGCTCATCTGCCAATGTCCACAGTGTGAGCTGTAATCTTCCAGTTGTTTTGACTAGACAGCCTTCATGCATGCATATCTAGTTCAGGGTCATATGTCCCCATGTAAAGAGAATTACACACAAATACATACAGGCATGAGTGTAGTAAGAATGTGTACAAATACACAACAAACAGTGAATATTGGACACTATGGAGATATGATATTGAAAAACAGTAGTAGATTATTAAAATTTTCTTTGTATGTGTCTATATAGTTTGAATTGTCAAAATGCATATTTCTTTTAAAAATAACTTTAGGGGAACCTCGATGGCTCAGTTGGTTGAGCGTCCAACTTTGGCTCAGGTCATGATCTCACGGTTCATGAGTTCCAGCCCCACATCGGGCTCTCTGCTGTCAGGGTAGAGCCCGCTTCAGATCCTCTGTCCCTTTCTTTCTCTGCCCCTCCTGCTCACATGCTCTCTCTCTCAAAAATAAAATTAAAACATAATAATAATTTCAAATGACAAAAATGTTTGCAAGGACATGTATTATTTTTTATTAAGTATACAGTCTTTATTCTTATAATATAATATTTATTCCATCATTAAGATCTGGAATTCCCCATAGAGTCACTGTTTCTCTTTATGAAGAATAATTTTGTTTTGTTTTGTTTTGTTTTGTTTTGTTTTGTTTTGTTTTTGGTGGAGGGAGGGTTGGAAGAGGGAGGTTGAGCTTAGGGTTGCCAGATAAAATATAGGGTGACAAATTAATTTGGATTTCAGATAAACAATGATTAATTTTTAGCATAAGCAGATCCCACCAAATACTTCCTTGGAATTATCCAGGGATAAACGCAACATTTACATGGGACATACACATTTCTACTAAAAAATTATTCATTGTTGATCTGAAAATTCAGATTTAACTAGGTGTCCTCTATTTATATTTACCAAACCTAATCACCCTATTTGGGCTGCCACGAGCACAAAGGAGCAGCAGTGGTCTTGAGAGCAGCTTTTCTCTGCACCTGGAGGAAAGTGCTGTTTCCCAGAGGATTATGCCCATCAGTGGCTCCCAACCGAGATCCGGTGGGGAGGTCCTTCCAATTCATCCCGCCTTGATACAACAATTATGAAAGCAGATTCATCTCCCAGTCTCTCTTCTCCTCGCCCTAATTTTCCTCCAGATAAGACCTGAAGTTTTCCTAAATTTGAATTCCTCTTCTAGACGTGTTTTTAGAAACTTGACTGCGCAGAAATATTACAATTCTTCCATGTCCCAGAAAAGCACATTACTCACCAAGGTAGGTAAAGATACCTGTTATAGTTGGGCTCTCAAAGAATTGATAAGCTTTTATGAAGATTCTACTCTACTGTTTTTATTACATATCTATAAGCAGCACACAGTGCTGGGATCATGGTGAGGCGTGTGTGTGTGTGTGTGTGTGCGCGCGCTCATGTGCACACCAAATGTGTAAAGTTAGAAATCTGCACCTTATATCCAGGCCTTTCTACTGCTTGTTAATTTCTGGTATTCAGATGGACATTAGCTTACATCAGGCTAGCAGAAAGCCAAAGCCCGTGAAATTTCGCACAGCCTCTATTCATCAAATTCATGTTATAGATTCACCAATGAAGGTTTTATTCTTTTCCTTAGATGATCCAAGGATAACCTCAGCCTCAAAATGTTTCTGTAGATCCACCCCCAGATACAAATCTTTAAGAAATTAGCCAGGGCACCTGCCTCATGAAGCCACAGTATTCTTCTCCTGGGGTTTTAATGATGCAAGAATCCTTTGATCCAGAACTTTGGTTGTCTAATGTCTAATCCATTAGCAGAATTGCTTTTTCCATCACATCCCTCTTCACTGGATTTAATTGGTTCTGTCTATAGAGTTCATACCACAGATAGGAAGACAGACACTTGCCCTAGTCTCCAAGTATCCCTGTGTGCATCTTGAATGTGAGCCAGGCTAGTGTGACAGTCACATTGGCTTTCCTAAACTCATGCCTTCATCCTACCCTGTCCCTATCTTCTCAAGGGCACAGAAACTGCAGGCCAGAGACTTGGGTGAATGCAATTTCTAGAGATGTGTCACATGGGGAGGAAATCCTAATTCGAAGCCTGCAATGGTACCGCAAAGTCATGTTGCCCATCCTCCTGTTCCTGGAAAACAGCAGCAATCATGGTAAGGGCAAATTCTTGGATGAAAGGAAACATACTAAGAGCGTCTGAGTGAGAGTGTAAAAAAAACTGAAATTGAGATAAAGAAGGTTAATACATCGAAAGGGCAAGAAAAACAGCATATGCACTTCTTGAGAATCTTGGAAGAAAAAGGATGCTGCTATTTTGAATAATTAGTATTAAATGAGACTAACTGCAAACAAGAGACTCTGGATTTCTGGGTCCCAAGGAATACTGTCTCCATCTCCACCATGGGCTGTCTCTCCTGTCCCTGCACCTTCTTCTACTCCCTCTGTTCAACTTCTTATATTAACTCTTTTTCTTCTCTTCTCTTCTCTTTTCTTCTCTCCTCTTCTCTCCTCTCCTCTCCTCTTTTCCTGTCTTCTTTTCTTTTTCTCTTTTCTTTTCCTCTCTTTTCTTTTTCTTTTCTTTTCTTTTCTTTTCTTTTCTTTTCTTTTCTTTTCTTTTCTT